>NC_043959.1:41511769-41736769 GCF_902148855.1 Sphaeramia orbicularis
AGAAACAGTGACTGATCCACAAGTCCCTGCTGAGCCAGCAAACTGTTGCAGTGGGAAGAAAAGTGCGCCTGCCACACAAACACATCCCACTCACACATAAACACTTCAACACACAAACTCACAGCTTTGCAGGCTCACACACTTAACTACGCACACATGCATTTTTCACATCAACTCACTTACACATACCCAAGCACAAACACCTGCACACACACAGAATCATAGACATGCATTCATGCAAACACACACAACCAAATACACCCCGGAGATGGCTACAGTAAATGAACCTCACAGCCGTCCAAAGCGCTGACATCAATCAGGCATGCTAACACCGTTTAGCTCCCAACGGACACTGAGTCGCATCTGTCTGCTTGAGCAAGTGCTAAACAATTCCAAAGTGAGAGAAACCATTTTATGCATATGTGTATACAGACTAAGCGGACACGCCAGAAAAGGTGGCTCTATTCCCACTTTTCCTTATTGTGTTGTTTACTGCAGTTGACTGTACAGTGATTTGTTCTTCCTGAATGACTCTTTTTAGTGATGGTGATTTACCTACATAAAACAGTTGTTATACAGGTACACACAGCTGAGCACTGCCTCTACAAACACCACATGGGAATCTGGGGCCTGTGAATGCCGGGAGATAAAATTCCCACAAAGCACTGGGACTTTTTCTCCCTGAGCAGAGACTGAAAGGCCACTTTGCGCATAAGACAAAAAAAAAGCCCACAACACTGGAAAAAAATTAACTTTCATGAGAGGAAACAAAAAGCTTTTTTTTTTCTCTCTCTAACTAAATAAACTCAAAATTACAGGCTCCACCGCTGGCACTGCATACCTATCTTCTTCAATCTGTTGAGTATTTGTGACAGAGCCCATGAGGCACAGATGCATAAATTCTTTATGACAATCAGCATATTACCCATTTTTAAACAGTTATTATGAAAAAAATAAATGAGGACAAGAATGAACAAGGGCGAACTGGAGATGTGGGCCTTCTGCGGGTCACTGTAACTAGATCAGTAAAGTCACTTTCTCCATGAGGACACAACCAAATAAAAATACAGTTTATTTCCAAACTGCTGCATCTCAGTCAGCTAATATTTCTGTACTGGAAGCATTCTGTAATGAGCATAGCCATGTGGATATACTGTAAATCCCGGCTTTATCAAAACTGATAAACACAACGCCTGCAGGTAGGAAAAAAAAAAAAAAAAAAAAGATGATCCCAGATAAGCAATGTGATGCTTCTAAAAACTCAAGCATACCGTTTTTTATTGTAAGGCTATGTTTGACATATCATATAAAAACAGATAGCGCTTATGTAAGCTTCCTGAAATCGTATTCTGTACTCTGTGACCTCATCTAGCTCTGTCACAGCACACAAAGCCACTTCTCTGTCATGACGTGAGTCAGAATGCAAAACATTTTGAAAAATTAAAAACAAAATGACACATAGTATGATGCCTTAGAAAACAACAACTGGTGGTAACAATCACATGGAGTCAAACAGATTTAAGGTTTGCCCATTTAAGTTTGATGTAGAAAAACCTGATACGTCAGTGGCAGCATGAAGTATTAGAACTTGATTAGCTAACAAACGCTTCTACATCAGAGAGTATGCCCAGCAAATGGCAGACTGTCAGCATTTCTCCATGTGACGGAAGGCTGCAGGATTGTTCATGACAACAGCATTCTATGCTACTATGACTAAACAGACCCTGTTTTCAATGGCTGCCACATGCCTTCAAACATCAAACTGTGAGTATCAAAGCTGACAGATCATTTTGTGTGTTTACCTTGCCCGAAGGGACAGGATGCATATCCGGCCAAGCGCCTGTAGCAGAAGAAACTGAGCCTCTGTAGTACAGTGAGGCAGTCTTAAGAGAGAACAAATGTGCACTTCATCCTGAAAAGTGCAGCGTGACTGTGGTGTTTAATTTACCAAAGGCAAGCTATTTTTCAGAGACTGCAATCAGTTTCATCTTCCTTTCAAAACCACTTTTATGTGTCTGTTGATGGATGTTACTATGTGTGCAGTAATAACGTGATAGTAAAGTTTAACTAAAGTTTAAAGGACAACCTATGATCACAGACTATGTGAGTGAGTAAATGTAACTTGAGTTCAGCTGCTTCTTGTGATGCAAAACATGATTTGTCACCATAAAGATCCATGTCAATCCAAAAATGAAATTAGAATGGATTTACTGAAGGTGGGTTTCCCCTATCACCAGACTGTTGGATGTTTTCCAGCAGCCTCATGTGATTTCTAAGAATTAATATCTCCCTTTCAAGTTAATTTGCTGTTGATCCCCTGAAGCTATTCTCACAGTAGTTTAAACGCCAGTTATTATAGAGCCTCTTATTAGCATGTGGTACTGAATCATGGACAGTATGTGGCATTGAGAAGCCCTTAATTAAGGTTACAGGGTAATAATTGAACAAATTAACACTTGTGCAGCAATGGCGCTCAGCCAGCCTTCATTAATCAAGTATGTTCTGATGTACAGTGATAGTAGTAATGCATTTGTAAATATTACAATCTTACCATAAACTCCTTGGCCCCAGGCATGTGAACAGACACTAGAAAATAACAAAATCCAGAAAAACTCCATGTTCAGCTCAGTTTCGTCATAACCTAGAGAAAGAGAGATGCACACAAATAAGAAGAGAGAGAAAGGGTGAAAACAGGGCATATAGGGGAGAATATCCTGCAAAGTTCCTGTGTCAAACAATAGGTGACAGCTGTGAGTTTTATCAAAAAGGACTGGGAGTTACTGTGTGAGTCAACACTTTTCATTTTCATGTTCAAGTGTCTCCTAAACC
This sequence comes from Sphaeramia orbicularis, assembly GCF_902148855.1. Classification (NCBI taxonomy): domain Eukaryota; kingdom Metazoa; phylum Chordata; class Actinopteri; order Kurtiformes; family Apogonidae; genus Sphaeramia; species Sphaeramia orbicularis. Next base: position 41,514,599 of record NC_043959.1, read on the forward strand.
TTTAAGCCTAGAAAATAATATTAGAGAGTAAATTTAGCCCCTCCTGCACAGCCTACATCGTTGTATTCATCTTAAAGGGCAGGTAATTCAATCACAAATCATGGATTATAGGAAGCTTACAAGCAGGGCTGTGTGTGTTAGAGAATTGGCGATTGACAGGATTGGAGTTGTCTATTGTTGGCGTGACGAACTTCCACTGTCCTCCCCTCAGTTAAGCACAGGGGCAGGTGCATAGAGTCAGGACAGGAAAAAAACACACACAAACCCAAGGATTAGACTCAGTATTCACGGAGGATTAGCTACAACAAGTGGGGTTATGCACTTGAGAGCCCCTCCACCTCCACAGGCGCACACAGCCGTCCCCTTTGATCAATAAGTTATTCCTGCAGTGTTTCTACAATAGACAGACTGTATTCCAGTGGATATTAATTCTTAACATTTCACATTATTATGGGTATTATGTGTGTAGTTTTTGTGATGGATGTTGGTGTTATTTTCCTGTCAGTGAGTTTATAACCAGGAAACCTCACAGAAAGAAACGCGTAAAACAGCAGGAGGCTCTTGGGGGGGGGGGCTAATGGACCCTCTTGTCTGACTCTTCTGACCTAATGTGAGGTCTCCTGCGGCTGGCTGCGCGTTCGTGGAATGGCTCTAGTGGGTTGCATTGGCAGGTTACATTAAATAGCGCGAGTAGTGATCAAAGTTTCATTACACGGTGGATGTGAGTGAACACTCGGATGCGTGTCAGGATGTATGAGGATCGTTACATTACCCGGTGAGACAACATATTACTGATGCAAATTCGATAAAAGCACGCAGGTAACCGTAAAATGTGACTGTCGCCCATTGGGCCTGAGTACAAGATCAACTTTAATATGTAAAACAACAAATTCCCCACCTAAGATTATCATAAATTAGCGCATTGGATCACCTATTAAAATACGCACAGACAAAATGCAAAGTAAAAATAAGAAAAAAAAGAAAAAATTAAAAAAAAAAAAAAAAAAATGTAGTCACAGTGTAGGCATATAGTCCGTCTGTGTCTACCTTTTCTCCGAGGTGCCGTCCTTTAGGTCAGTCTGCTACCCCAGCGCTGTGCGCACTCCTCCCGGTTTACCGAAGAGGATTCGTCTGCCTTCCTTTAGACCAACTCCCGGTCTCACCACAAATGTGTTTTTAAAAAAAAAAAGTTATATATCCTCCTCCAGGTCCGGTATCAGCTGTGCAATGCCTGCGGAGTCTAAAGGGGAGTTTGCCAAGCTCCCAGACCTCTCAAATCATCTCCTTGGTGTGTTAAACTTTTATTTTACGCACAAAGACCCGGGCAGGGGGATCTTACAGCTGCTCGAGTCCAGAGTCCCTCTTCCCAAAGACGGTAATAAATAAAAATAAAAAATAAAAAAAAAACACTTTGCCTTAAGAAAAAAAAAAAAAACTCAAGCAAGGGTATTTAGACAAATCCTACACCCCGTCTCTTCTTTTGTGGATTATTTACTCTTAAAGGCGTGTGTTGAGGCGGCTTTGCTGTCTGACTTTCTGCGTCTGACCGGTGACAGTGTACTGAAGCCCCTGGAACACAATCATGCGCTCTGAAAATGAGCTCCCCTCCACTCGTTCAATCAGCGCTGTGTCTGTGGACTCCAAGTGATTCTGGCCAAGTGGAATATGTGCGCAGACTGAGAACGACCGCCCCTGTCTGTGGAGAGAGAGAGAGAGAGAGAGAGAGAGAGAGAGAGAGAGAGAGAGAGAGAGAGAGAGAGAGTGGAGGAAGGACAGAGGCTTATACATAGATGCGCTCAAGCTTCACAGTTCCGAGCTGAACAGGTTGTCAAAGGAGCAGCACTGCTTCTCTCTCTCTCTCTCTCTCTCTCTCTCTCTCTCTCTCTCTCTCTCTCTCTCTCTCTCTCTCTCTCTTTGCCTGCCTGTCTCAAATTCACTCTGCGCCAGAAGTGAATAGTTCTACATCTTAAGGACACTCTTTGAGAACTGCAGTACACATTTCTGTACAGTGGAGACAGATAGTTTGACAGGGGAGTGAAGGAGTCTGAGGTTATCTCCATGAAACTGGACCATAACGCATTTGGACACCTGCAGTGCAGTTCACACATACCTGAATAAGGCATTCACATCTGACTCCGAAAACTCACATGTTGTTATAGAGGTAAGGACCCACTGTTAGAGATCCTAGGATTCAGTACTGGAGATGCTCACACCACTCAGAACTGAGGAATCCACTTTGATGACACATGGAGCATCTTCAAGAACCACAATCATGTTTATACTCAAGTACTTAGGAGTGAACTCAATAGGTTTCCAAATCTTTGAGATGGCATAAGATGTGTTAAAGTGTTCAAGGGGTCGTGGTAGTTTTAGTGTTTCTGTGTTGTCGGCTCTTTGGTGGACTTGACCAGCTGTGTGCGCCACCAATCGCCGGTGCCAATTAGAACAAAAAAAAAAAAAAAAAAAAAAAAGACGCTCCGAAAGTTTTTGGCCTAATGGAGGAGCCCTTAACACCATCTCCCATCCCCGTGGACCAATTATTTATGACAGCAAAAATGGACTGTTGAACAGCCCCCTATACACACACAGTCTAGTAGCTGCACACATACAGTGCCTCTCCTTCTGTCTCTTTTTCCTCTCCTCACACAGACATCAGAGTTGCGCCGGCGGCGGTCACTTACGAGTGCGGCCACAAGAGGGCGTGTTTCAGCTCATCACTGTCAATACGGTGCACGTACGATTGCGTGTGTCGTTTGTTGTGTGTAGTGATGGGGCCTGAAATCACCATCCTATGTAAAAGGCCTGTGCATGTGCTGTTGAAAAAGTGTTTCTGTGTGGTTAGAATTAAATAGAATTAAAATATCAAGAAAGTAAAAACACCCAGTTTGTCAGAAAACTACTGATGGCATATTAATATTTTATTTCTGTGCCTTTAAACAGGCCATACGGATGAAATTAAGTCTTATTTCCATAAATGTTGCCACTTTGGATTAAGTCGTTTTTATTAGCTGATTACAATAAAAATAGTATTAATTTGATTATGTTATTTGTTTATTTATTTTTCTCTATTCAGGGACATTAGTCAGGATTGAAATATTCTAAATTAACAAAGAATATGCAATGAAAATAACAAAAAACAAAAAACTAAGAGGACAAAATTAAAGGGTCATGCTCCATCAACAAAAAATATTCATAGAATCCATTGCAAACAATCTGGCTTTGTGACATTAGCATGTGAGCCAAGCATTATGCAGTAATGTATTGCTGATTATTATCCCAAAAATATGTCCAAAACCTTGATGAATGTCTATTCAGTTGATGTTTGCTTTAGATTGGTTGAAGTATTATGTTAATGTCTTACCAAGTATGAAAATAATGAATATGTTCAAAAACGTACAATGTGTTTTATGATATACCATGTGTTTATTACCCTTTCAATAGCTTTCTGTCATGGTATAATCTAGCATTAATAGTTTACAGATAGCATTTCAATCACTATGACCTAATGATTTTATCACCCCTCATTTATACAAACATCATGTATGTACAGTGTGATATGTAGTTTGTGCTGCCTCAAGAAGTCTTGAAGTTCTGTGTTAATTATTATTACCTACAGCCATGTTTACCAAGGTGAGGGTTGGGAAATGACAGGTATGCAACATGTGAATTCATTTACCCCACCAGATGTGAAATAGAGAGAAAAGGTAAGAGATACAACCAGACAAAAATAACAAAAGACAAAACAAGATATAGGTGAAGAAAGAAAAGGAGAATTCCATAATAAGATGTAAAAGATGTAACAGTGCAAGTTCAGCAAGATGAAAATGATGTAAAAATCTAAGATACATCAAGATGAAAACAATATGAAAGATCTAAGTGGATGAAAATTACCTAAAAAATGTGACAATAAGGAAATTGTGTAAAAAAAAAAAAAAGAAAAAAAGAAAAAAGAACAGAAAAGAAAAGAAAAGAAAAACTCATATTGTTTTAATGGTGGAAGAGTCAGTAACAATGTCGAGATTGTGGTACTTTATGATATATTTTTGTAAATTTGAGTCCTCAAGAGACAATATTCTTTTTTTTTTTTTTTTTTTGGGGGGGGGGGGGGGGGGTTGGAAACTGCTGACTAACCTCCACCAACATGTTTGTTTCCTAGAAATTAATTAGTGAGTATATTCTAGTGCTTCCCCAACCCCCCTCACCCACCATCCATATGCACAGTGGCATGCATGGATACCCATAAAAACTCATTATCTTGCATCTGAGATGTTGGTCAGCTTTGGGCACCTCAGCAGGCAGAGCAGCGTAAAGATAAAATAAGTAGTTTATACCACACTGATTGCATATATTACAATAAATTCCTACAAGAAAGATACCTAGGTATACGTAGATTATTCAAGTATAAAATATTTAAATTGTGTGCACTAAACAGTAAACAAATGTGTCTCCTGTGGTGTTCAGTCCAGTACCTGGTAGTTATGAGTCTTTTGGTGCATGTGCTCTGAGGACACATAGGAAGTTCTATGAGCGTCCTCCTCACACAAACCAAACATCCTCTGGAGTCTCCAGTTTGGTTTCAGAACAGAACTTATTTCATTTTCTCTTTTAATTCAACTGCTAATATTTCTATGGGTTGCCTGAGATTGAAACCAGCAACCCTGCAGTCATGTGTCCATCTGTCTAATGTGCAGGCTGTTGAACCTTTTGATGTTATACATCAAAGTGGGCTGTACTGTACTCTGAACGGCGTCTTTACTGTGTGATTAGTTCTGCTGACACAAGCAAACTTAATTAATCCCACATGACAGTTTAGAAAACTAGAATACTCTTAAAAATAACTTACATTAAATCAGTGCAATATCACATAACATTCTGAGTTAACGCTGGTGTTATCTTACTGAATTTTGTCATTACAAACAAGCAGTGGCAGTCATTTAAGTATGTAGTTATTCAGCTGAACCATAATCACAAGGATGGTGAAGTTTTTAGGGAAGGAAAGTGTAACAAGCTGTTTTCTGCCAAATATAGAAGCAAACATTTGTATACTTCACCAATTCTAGGCACTATCTCATTGCAAATATCTTGGGTTTTCATCTGACATTCTTCAACAGGATCAAGACATTCAGTAATTACTTAGCACTCACAGTTCAAATGAATGTTTAATACAAAATAAACAAAATCATGGGATCTGGCTCAAGAAGCTGTCTCTTTCATTCCATCTATTCTTTTTACCCCTCGTCTGGGGCTGCAGCCAGCAACTTTTGGCATGTCTTGCTGGGAGCGCATCATCGTTGCTTAAGGCAATGAATCTCAAAAGACAACATGTTGTAGGAACAACCTTGGGTGGCAGCTACACAAAAGTACGCACATGCATGCAAACACACACACATTCATACATCTATCTTTGTAAGGACACTCACTGAAGTAATGCAGTCCCTATCAAATAATGATAACTTTATCCTCATTCTAACTTTTACATTAAAACCAGGTCTCTTCTCCCAACATGAGGAAAGTGGCTTCAATTTGTGGGTCATGGTCTTACTTTCATCACTCAGAACTTCTTCAGAATGTATTAGTTCTCAAAAATATGTCCCACAAGTGTATATGCTTGCACAATCCCAAAACATGAAACAACAGCTTTTAAAAGAAGCAATATTTGCAGTGGCTGACAACATTTGCCAAATTCACAAAAATAAACAAATCTAAATCTAAATTGCCAGTAGGTGTGATTTGAGAGTGAATGGTCATTCATCTCTACATGTCAGTTCTATATGAGTTGGTGACACGTTCAGGGTGTACCCCACCTCCACCTGATGGTAGCAACACCCCACTGACCTCCTTGAGGATGAAGCAGTTCAGAAAATGAATGAATAAAATTTAAAAAATAAAATAAAAAAAACCTCTTCCACACAGTCACAAACAGATACTTTACAACTTTTAACTGAAGATGGATGGATATGTCACAAAGGTATCATTTGTTTAAATGTGTCTGATACCATTTCCAGTAAGTGTTCCATTGTAACTTCTGGCTATTGTTGCAGTGAGCTCACATTAACTAAAGAGTTTACTTTACTTATATTGATATATGATATTAACTTTGTAACAGTAGTCTCACATAATTCGTTGATTCATTTTCCAAACGTTTAATCCTCGAAAGGGTCATGGGGTGGAGTCCATCCCAGTTACCATCAGACGAAGGCGGTGTACAACCTGGGTGTGTTCAATCAATCAATCAATCAGTCAATCAAAGTTTGTTTATATAGCCCTTTACAACATCATGGAGAAGACCAAAGTGCTTTACATCTAAAAGCATGATTAAATTATAAGGTAGAAACAGTTTAGTCAAATACCACAAATATTCATAAAACAATAAGACACGACACACAGAGACAAAAAAGACCACAGATTAAAACCTGATAGTTTCTCAGTACTAAGGGTTAAAAGCCAGTCTAAACAGGTGTGCCTGGACTTGAACAGGGGCAGGTCTGTGAGGACTCGAAAGTCAGGAGGCAGCGAGTTCCATAGTTTTGGAGCAGCAACAGCAAATGAACGATCACCCCATTGTTTATACTGGGACCTGGGCACATTCAGAACCATCTGACAGGATGATTGGAGGGCTCTGCTGGGGCGGTGAACCGTTAAAATCTCAGCTAAATAGGGAGGAGCCAGACCATTTAAAGCTTTAAAAACAAACATACAGTGTTAGTTCATCAATGGGCTTTGCTGAACAATATTTGTATTGTTTATTCATTTCCTCATGAAACATAACTATATGAATAACTTTCAACTCAACATGAGTTATATATACTTAGTGATGCAAATATGAGTAACTTTTCATTTAAGTGGGATGCATTCTCAAGGTATGATTAATTTATTTACTTAATTCCTGCAGCAGAACAAAAATATTAATATTTAGTAAAATCTATAGTTTGATGTAATGTGTTATTTCATTTCGCTTAAAGAAAAAATCTTTTTGTTGATGAAAAAAATGATCACATGGAATGAATGAAGCTCATGTCTTCAGCTATGGGTAAGTCTCAAACACTTATATCCTTTTATCACATTTAGTCTCTAATGCTACAAATTCCAAACAATGATCCCTGTTACAGTATGTCCTGAATGCTCTACAGTACATCTCCCGTTTACTTTAATATCACTTTAATTTTGGCAGCCCATCAGAGCACTGCAGACTGTAATGTGATCTGAGGTGCTTGGTTAAATTTTTTTCTGGTACCATGCTCTGTAATTGATGTTCCCATCAGTGTAATTCAATCAGTGCTCAAAGTGCTGTATATCAGCATCAAGCACTTCACCACATAGAAACAGCTAAATGGACAGAAAAGATACACTTGAGACTGGCGATAATTTCATTGTTTGTGTGTGTGTGTGTGTGTGTGTGGGGGGGGGGGGGGGGGGGCACAGGCACTGGGCAAAAGGAAAGCAATATAACTCAGTTAAACAGAGATGTGATAACAGGCATCTTAACCTAACAACTCAGCACGTCAACAGACAGACAAGGAGGAAGCATGGATGATGCAAAGGGCTGAGCAGATTCTGCATCCTGGAGAGAGACTACAGTGACATCTAACATTAGACAGATTTAGAGGACTAGCGGTGTGCTTTTTACCTTAATACGCAGAGCAGTGATTATCATTTGTTACCCTGGTTCTCTGAGAAAATTTATCCCACCTCTAACGAAATACATAACATCCTTTACAGGTTTTATTAAAGGCCCTGTCAGCACACCATAGCACAACAAAACAATTAAGCACAGCATTTAAAATACATTAGGAATAATACTAACACTATAGTCTAAAAGGATCAATGTGTAATATTGTAACATTTATCAACCAATAGACTTCAAATAACTGAATACCACCGTCATCAGTCTTCTCTACTGTGGTCGCAAAAATGCAAAAACTGTAAAAAGGACCTTGGTAGAACCAGTATTTTATATGTCTGGTCTGTGCTTTTTTCTTAAAGACAAAAAAACCCCTCAAACATAGAAGGTGACAGTAATGTACTATAACATGGCATGTGATAGAGTGGAACAAAGAAGAGCTCCAATCTGAGCTGCAATAGAAACATGATGGATTTAGATGGAGACCTGCTCCCTTAGTAGATAAAGGTAAAGGAAACGTAACTATATGCCAATGAAAATACACCTGTGAATATTATATTTTATTCATGTATAAGTCAAAATTACACTATGTTTTTTGATCACTACTTCTAAAACTAATAGTGAATGCTGGAAATTGGCCTGATTCACAACAGCAGCTGAGGACTGCTTTCAGTTTTATATTTATGTTATATTACTTATGTTTACATGTTGCATCATTCAGTTCAAAGAGTCAAAGATTATTAGTTTTAAAAGGAAATATTTTGAAGATGCTCTACTTTTATCTTTTATTGATTAAGGGAGCAAACTTTATTGCATATCAAAGTAGTTAGAGATGACTATTACTGCAAAGTGGACCATTAAAAGAGGGCTATCAAATGTTACATTCATGATGGCTGAATTATGTTGAAACGATCACCAAGGAAACAAATATGGTTTCTCTATGTGATAACAGCATCATACAATAGAAGAGTAAAAGTCCTCTTAAATTAATTTGGAATTTCTTTGCACATACATGCTTCGAAAAAATGAAATGATTATTTGGTTAGTATGTATAGCCATAGTTAATTAGGAGTGTGACAGACATGCAGGGGGATATTGCTGTCCACGATTGTTTGACACCAGCTGGTCTGTGTCAACCTCTTCACCACCCCTCATACACACATCTGTGTGCGTGCACGCACACGTGTCCAAGAAAGGGCCATTTTTCACTGGGTAATTGGCGGCGAGGCACATTGCCCTTGGGATTCGATAATTCATAACCTCCTCCCATCCGATATCGGAATGCGGATAGAATGGGCTGAGACAGGGGGTGGTGTGTGCAGAGAGGAGAGGAGGAGGTGGCTGCATCATTAGAGAGTAGAGGTAATGGCTCTTATTGATTCCGCCCCGCCGGGCCCCCTCACCATTTCATGTTTAAAACAACACTGATCCTCATTACCCAGGCAGCCGCCACCGCCCTGATAAGGAACGAGAGGAAAGAGACAGAAAGAGAAGGTGAGAAGAGAGTGGCGAGAGGGGAGGCAGGAGGAGATGAAGGGGAAAAGGAATTAAGGTGAGAAGAAGCAATGAGAGAGATGGGAAAGGAGTAAAAGACAGAAAACAATGAGGGGAACAGAAGGTAGAGGGGATGAAGTAGATGCACAGCTTGAGTTCTGCTGTTTTAATGCCTCAGTTTGAGTGGTATAAGTAATTACTGTTTCCCTTTAATGCGTGTAATGCAGTATTACTTGTTTAAATCTCTTATTCTCTTTTCGCTCTTTCCCCCACACCCTGTAGTGTGTAATAAGGCTAAAGAAATGACTTAAATACTGACTGCAAGGATCTGTCTAATAATTCTCAGCGCTATTATCCTCTTTGCCTCTAACACACAGCTCTGTCCCTGTGTTTGGCCATGGGCAAACACTATCATTACTGCAACACTGGTATAAGAATCTCTCTTTCTCTCCCTCTCTCTTTACTTCTTCGTTGACTCCTTCCAAATTTGGGTTTTTATTAGAAGGAGGTAATTTGCCAGCTCAAATTGCTCCAAACTCACAACCGGGGAACGAATATTTTATTCCTTTTAAAGCCTGTATTTGCTGGTATGTAAGAACTAATCTCTATTTGCTTTGTTTTTGGGGGTGTATTTTTCTTCCATTTAGTCAGCGGATCAGACGCCTTTTGGATGGAGCTTGTACATGTTAATAAAGGATGTGAGCGTCCATATTTAGTCGTCTAAAAATATTTCATTTATTTTCATCAAATGAATTCCCTTTGTTTTATTTGTTTTGTGTATTTTTTCCATAAGAAAAGAAAAATGTAGTGCTGTCAAATGGTTAAAATTTTTAATCAGATTAATCACAGGGTGGCTGTGGATTAATTTTGATTAATCATGAATAAATATCATTTATTTTGAATCTATATTAATCATGTCTCATTTTGCATGAGCAAACAGACTCAAGAAAGAAGGGAATATATTTGCACTTAATGTGTTTGTCGCAAGCTGAGCGACGCATTAGCTGAAGTGCTAGCAGAATCCCCGACTAACGTATGCTTTGTGTTAATGTGGTAGCCTATTTTGCTTGAAATGCTTTGGTGAAAAGAAAACTCCTTCCTGCAGGGTGTGCACAATACTTTATGCTGGTCCACTGTTCCATCTTGGGTTTTTTTGCACTCGTTTCCCATCAAGAGGGCCAATGTGCTGTTTAGCGTCTTCCCTCTTTATGGGTTGGTTCTGCTGCCTGTCACTACTGGATCAACTGCCCATTTGTTCATGTGCAACGCTAACTACGCTTGGACAAACTGCCCCAAATGCATTGGCATTATGTGCTGCAGATGGGTTAATTTGAGTTGAAATTTTTAATCAGATTAATCAAGATGATGGATTAATCTGCATTAACACATTCATTTTGACAGCCCTGGACAAAGGAAAAACTTCTAGGCTGATGAGCATCAACGGCATACATATGAAGCTTGTCCTCATACCTGAAGCTTAAAATAGCAAAGCATAGGTGTTAGTCTATCACAAGCAATTTAACATTCCTGCTGGGTGTGAGGTGTAATAAAATATCACACTAAGCCAATTCACATTAAGTGGTGTATTCAGTTCTAAATTAATCCCTCTGATTTCAACCCAGAATAAAATGTTACCATTGTAAGTGTCTTCAAATCACGGATACATATAATCTCTCAAAGGTAATGTCTCATTGAAAGATTTTTTTTTTTATTATTTTTTTGGGGGGGGGGTGCTGAGTGGCAGATTTACAAAAGTTCCACTAAAATGTAGGTTATACAACATATAAATTGTATGAAAACAGCTACAGGGTTTGGTTAATTTTTCTCAGTGTCCTTGACCAACGTACTCATGAAGCACCTACAGTGGCAGCTCACTGCTCCTAATGTGCTATGTGCTAATTGCTAATGCCAGTACTAGCTAGTGTATATTAGAGCTGGTAAATGCAGATATAGAATGTAGAATATAGTGAGTTAACCGTACCTAGTAGAAAACTGTTTTGTGAAGGACTGGGAAAAGATAGTGATGTTCTGTATTACATCGTTAAATAGCTAGATATGAACGTAATTTCTGGAAACTGAAAAACTGAAAAATACTGAAACCGGTTCACAATATAATAGACATATACATGCAACTGACTGTTAAAACATAGTTTTTGTTCAGAAACTGAGAATCTATATATTGTCGGAACGTGCCATGGCAACCTTCTATCCTTGTGAATGGGTTGTAAAATATGTGTTTCTTTCACAGGCATTCTTACATTTTTTTTAAACTCATTAGCGTCACAGCACTAACAAGCAGCCATTATCAAAGTCTCCCATTTAGCATTTGACAGTTTACTGTATTACAAATTCCACATGTTACCAAGACTAAGTCAAAGCGCAGCGAAAGAACTCTCTCAGCAGCATGACTGTCACAACATCTTGGCAAAAGAGACAACTGCAGTGAAGTTGTGATGTCTCTTAATGCCTGGATAAAGGATAGTGTTAGAGAAGCCACGTCTGCCCCAGCTCCTCGAAACACATTTCAGCTTTTTCTTTCTAGAATGACAGCAAAAGAGTCAGGCTACCCAAACAGTCACTCCTTTCTCTGGCAATCTCACCCCTGCCTTCTCTCTGATGCCCTCTCACTCCACCCTTGTTCCTTGACAACAAACAAGCAGTCGACGCTTTCTACCCTCTTTCAATTACAGGTCTATTCTAACCTTTGCTATCCCCATATAGACCTGTTAGCAGGGCCGAGGAGAAGCAAAAAAGGCAGTAAATTGGAGAGGGCGACCCCTGAGGGGATAATCCTTGTTCTGTGGCATGTTGAGGGTCAGCTCTTTGCATCTTGCATAGTAACGAGCAGAGCATGAGAAAGAGAGAGAAGAGGGACTGATTATTCTGATTAGCTATGCATTCTTCCATCCATCTAACCCACTGCAGCACTGCCATCCACACGAACATAAAACATGCACACACATTTGCACAAAGCCTGACCAGCTAGCCAGCAGATTCTGAGATAAGCTAGCTAAAGGGCAGATCATCCACAAAGCAGGATGCACACAGAAAGACATCAGCAGAGAGACATGTCGGCCCTCATCTTTTGACCTCACAGCTAAACCACGACTTGTATCACGACTCAGCCACAGCCTGAAAAGCCATCATACCCCCAGAGCTGCACGACTGCTTCAACATGAAATGCTGAGTGTGAATCAGACTTGGGAATTAATAAATAATGATTTGCCACAAAGAGTCTGTCTAGGTCTGTACATTCCCATCTCTTAGATGTGCAGTTGCCATCACCCTCAATGTGTGTGTGTGCATGGATGTGTGTGTAGTTGCTAGTGGACACATACTTTCCACAAAATGCCTCTATTGATGGTAGTCAAGTCAATGGCATCCTTGCAATAGTCATCCCCACAGTCAATTACCTCACAGAAAGGCGGGTTATCTCCCAAATAGTCTGAGCTGTAGCTGGCAGTTTGCCCGGAGTGTCTGCTAGGCGTGAATGTCTTTCTGGAAACAGCTTCTCTTTTTTTTTCTCCAAGGAAATAATAGAGATTCAAATATTGGACCTGTCTGCAATTGACACCATAATGTGGAGAAACTGATGTCCAGCAACGGTAATAATTTTTATTATGCACATAGTCAAGATTAATCCCAAACCTGCCCTCTGAGCTGGGGTTATGTAGAGTTCTCTCCAAAATTTGACATGTGAGACGGACCTTCTGACTTTAATATTGCCATGTCCTATTGATGATAAAACCCACAGGTGGTCATACTTCCTAGAGCTCCAAATTAGTTTTTTAATTTTACCCAGGAGTCTGCCTCATTAAGTATTCTAGTAGTCTCATAATGTGGGAATGAGACAGATATTAGCCTAATTTTCCCCTTGTCCTTTGATAATGGGGTTTATATTTAAAACATTTGATATGTTGTTTTTTTATAATTTTTGTAGTATCTTTGAACTGTATGATTATAAACAAAAAGAAAACAAATATGACATTGCAGCTGAACAGTTTTTCAGTTCAAGGTTTGAATTTATTTGTAATATAAAAAAAGCAGTTGCTGGGGACAGCACCCCAAGAGCAAAGATACTTGGAACATGAAATATTGTAATCTCACTCATTTCACTGTTGACCTAAATGTAATGTAACCTGTGGCTGATTAACGCTAACACTGTGTATGTACCACTGTGAGCCAATAGTGTAAGACATCAACAAATATTCTCCTAATGTTTAGGGCAGTTAGCCTTGTGGATTTCTCAGCTGTGACAGGAGAGATTACTGATATGCTTGGTGAGTTTGATTATTATTATCTTTGATTTTGACAAATAAAGATTTAAAGAAATATAACAATGCATGTGTGTTCAGTCCACATTTTGGCTGCATGTCATGATACACACCACAAAACCTGCAACTGTCACATCTCACACATGTATTTTTATTATTACCTCCACCAGGAGGTACTGTGATCACTTTGCTTTGTGTGTTTGTTTGTTTGTTTGCAACTTTATGGGAAAACTATTACAACCATCTTTACCAAATTTTACCCACAGATAGCCCGAGGTGCTGGGACGAACCCATTAAATTTTGGGCCAAGTAGGCCAAAGTTCAAGGTCACAGCAAGGTCACAAAATCTACAATTTTCCTATCTCTCATCATTGAGCAATTTTCAAAAATTCATAAAAAATTCAAACCGACTCCGATTAGCCTCCAATTTGATACACCCGTAGCTTATAACAACATCTTGTATCTGGCTCAAAATTGTCCACATCCACTGTGGAATGTGGACTCTGCGGACATTTCAATTTAACACTGAAAATCCCATTTATGACACATTTTTCATTATGACTCAACAAATATTGATTGGAATTTAATATAATTTGACATACATATGACTGGTACCAAGCTTCAACTTTTTCTGCTGTATGGAACAACCTTGAAACTGTTTAAAAAGAAATAGTCAATCCACACATGCACACCGTTCGTGGTGCTTGGCGGAGGTTTGCGTTCTCTGAACACTTGTTATTTTATTTGTAGGAAAGTTATAATTTCCACTATCAGCTTCTCTTTACTGACTCCCTGTAAAGTCTAGGACTGAATTAAAAATCTCTCTGGTAACATACACAGCCCATAAAGCTCCATCTAATAGGAAACAATTGTACTTCTTTTTTTTTACTTTGTTTTTATTGTTTGAATTCTCTACAGTACAAACATAAGGGACATTTAGGATACACTGACCATAAAAAACCTTTGCGACAAACAACTGGTTTTAGTAATGTGACGGTGAAATGAAAATTGTCCATTTCTCCCATTTATCATGACACTGCTCTTCTTCAATTCTCAATCTATGGGTCAGAATCTCCATCACAAATATTCCATTCACAATTTGTTGTCAGTCATAGTTTTTGGTGGTCTAACCTTTAATTGTACTTAAATAACCCAAACAGAACAGAACTTCACTGTTTATGATTTCAATAGTTTCTAAACCTCAGGTCAAATATCCTCGAGTTCTGCTGCATGGTCCCAGGCTGAGGGACAGTGCTTTTCCACCAACTTTCCCAGGAACTTTTATTACCAAGAATTTACCTGAGTAAAAGAATTCTTGGTAATCTCATCGGTAATGTTTCCACCTCACCTTAAAGGTAAAGGAAATTTATTCAAATTAGGCTCTGCTGTTTTGACTTATGAGTATATAGGTTCAGTGTGGTCCAGGCTATTTTGAGCATATGGACAGACAGATTATTGGACAGATTATTGCAATGCACTGGTAGGAGTGAGCTGAATACACTGAAAAGCATAACTTCAAACACTCAGAAGAAAACAAATGGACCTTGTCATCCGTCCACTTCTTGTAACTTCTCGTCTTTTGCTCCATTTTTCAAATGATCAAAACACAAACAAAGTCAGGCTGGTAGAAATGTGATAAACAAGTTTGCAGCCACACACTGGCCTCAATATTTTAGGTGAAGTCAATTGCGGAATTCTGCAAGTGTGTTCCACCAATCAGCTCACAGCCCTGCCCCTTAAGAATTCTGCGGAATCTGAAAGCCCCCCCCCCAGGTTAAGGGAAAGTTTTTTTTTCCAGGTAATTTCAATGGACACATGCCGAGGTTTTTCAAAATCCCAGGTAAAGTTAAAGTTTCTGGTAAAGTTCCTGCAATAGAAAACAGCCTTTTATCTCTCCATGTGTATATGTCTCTATTATAAGTCCATAAGTTTGCTTCTTCCCTTTCCTGTAGTTTGTGCTTCTTCCTTTCTGTAGGTTTCTCTGACAACAGTTGTACATTCCTGTTGTTATCAGGCTCCAACCTGCCCAATGTGTGACTGTGCTGTCCAGTCCATGCTGGTGGTTGCCACCTCTCTATGTTTTTCTCTCCTTTATTCTATCTTTTCTCACCCAAACTGCTCAAGGCAGATGGCTGCATACCTGGAGCCCTTTTCTGCCTGAGTTTTTTTCTTCCAGAAAGGAAATTTTTCCTCCACTATGTCACCAAGGGATTGTTGTCTGAGGTTTAACTGGCTTTGTTCAGTGAGTAGTATTTCTAAGGCCTTGGCCTCATTTTTTTTTTTAAAGCCTGGAGATGCTTATATTTAATTAGCTCTAAATGTATTGAATTGAATATTGCATAAAACAAAATTATCTCTCTCTAATATATATTAAAGAAAAACAAATAATAAGTAGTAAAATCTAATTTCCAGTGATTTCAAGTTCACATTATTTGGGTTATATTTATGTTTACTCACCCAGGACAAAGTCACCAGTTCATGTCCTGGTGTGAAAAATTCCAAAGCTCTATTAAAAATCCACATGTACTGCTGTTTTTTGTTTGTTTTTTTTATAATTTGGAGCTAAATTCCATCATGTATGAGTACTCTAATACTCACCCCTTGCTTATTTTTGATTGAACTGTGTTGAAATTTGTAGTGAATATTTTGGAGGAAGGGTTTGAAATTTGTAACATGTATTCCTGTTAACAACTGTTGCTCAAACCAGTTGAAATAAAAGAAAAATGATTTGTAGACGAGGCTGTTTACTGCTGCTACTGGCAGTTACAGCACACAGTTTGTTTCATGTTGTGTTCAGGTTATGATAGCATGGGACAAAATGACTGACAGAGGCTGTATTCCATCCTGGTGGTGTTGTGTGATACTTCTGCTGCTTTCAGTGTTTTCCGTGCAATACTGCTGCTATAGTGCAATACTGCTGCCACATTTCTCAGCTTCACTGTAGAAAAACTGCTGCTACTTCTTCACAGATAAATATGTGCAAATGTGTATGTATGCAAGTGCGTAGGGGTATACATATATATTTATGTGTGTGTGTATATGTGTAGATATGTATATATTTAATCTTGAATAATTTTCGTTTTGTTACCAGTCCGATGGAGAGCTTTTTGCATCAAATTTTTTGTGCACCAGTGAGCGTATGTTCTGTTTGACAATAAAGTGGCTATTCTGTTCTATTCTATTCTATTCTGTTCTATTCTATTCTATTCTATTCTATTCCCTCTGTCGCGCCCACCTCTTTGTCCATTTCAAAAGACTAAATATAAACATAGATGACCTGACATGATGCAGCCATGGAAAAGAAAGGACACTTTTCTGAGCTTCTGTGTTGAGCCATGTCAGAGGGCAATAGAGTCACATCTGAATATTTCTGATCAGTGGTTCTGATCTATAATTACCTGTCTGAAAAACAGCCCAAAAACAGAGTCAATAGAAGTGGATGGAATTCTTGTTTCCTCTTAGACCACTTGAGTTATGAATGGTATGAATGGTAATTATAGAATTTTTGTCCTGTGACACCAAATAGCTATCAGGCACTACAGTTCTAAAGCAGAAACCCAAAACAACATGAAGTCATTAGGAAAAAAATAACTGAAAAGATTATGAAAAATTAGAATGATGTGACAAAAATATACCTCTGGGTCAGTAGGCTAAAGGGTTAATAAAATACAAATAATTCCTGAAACTGGAGTTCTCTATCATTAGCTTTCACACAACATTTCAGTAAGATGATTTTAATGCTACCAGAGGTTTTCATCTTCTAGCTGAGCACTCGGTCGACCTACAGACCTTGCACGATATTTACAGAAATCACACGCCTCCTCCTATGCTTCTCTCTCTTCTCACAGATCAAGCTCATACAAAGTCTCAGATCAAACTCTGGAAATGCACCATATTACTCAAATGAAAACGAGCATGAGTTGCTGCTAAATCTGACCGTAAACCCTTAATATTAATTCTACACACATTAACTTGATGTAACTCTGTGATATTTCACTAACAACCACTAAAGTAGGTTATTTTTCATAACGTCACTTATCATTAAAACAAACTTTTCAGAGAGATGACAATTTGTGCACATATCAGCTTGATAAGTCCAGGTCTCTAATAGAGTTAATATATCTGCTTTGGGAAAACTTTATGTCTACTGACTGACTAAAACTGACTAATAGAGCAGAGGCCAGATTTATGAACTCCACTGCAAGGAGCCACCGGGGATTGACTGACATATTTTGGCTTCAATCTCAGGGAGTTGTTTGACTGTCCAAGTTTTATATTTATTGGTCTGTCATATACAAACCCCTATTGGGTTAACATGAATTACATTGCTAGATAAAACTGATTGTTAATATTAATAAGTATTAGGGCTATGGATGTCACTCCCACACAATACAAATGTCTAGACCATTGGACCCTGTAAAGTCTGAACCATTAAATCATTGACAGAAAATTCCAGTTCTTTGAAACTGGAGCTTTTATTGGTCCTTCTGAACAACCAAAAATTTTTTTCTCAAATATCAGTTTCTATGTATGAGTTTAAGTTTGTATCATATTTGATGCATCAGGCCTCAATGCTCAAATATTATTATTTTTAAACAAACAAAAACATAATGTAACAAAAACATATCTGACAAATCGGTAATTCCGTTTCAAAATTGGCAAAGTTCTGCCTCCTTCCTTATTAATGACAATCTTGTAATGTCACTGGAAAGGCCTCTGGTGAACGAATTCCTCCACCCTGGTGGGTTATCTGTGTATTGCATGTTTCTAATTGTATACATCAGGTTTTTCAAGAAAAAAATATCATCATGATCATGTAGAGGGCTTTAAAACTCATGTATCAAATGTGATACGTTTGGCGTTATAGGGTTAAAGATTAAAAAATGCATTGCTTAAGCCAAATCCAACAGAACATACTGGATTAAAATAAGAGTATATTTTTCTAGACACAAGAAGAGAACAGAGACAATATGAATACAACTCATCTGAAAACACCCCAAAGAAGTAGCAAGGATGTGTTAATTGAGCGCTAGAATAAATAAGCACGCATCAGATGAGACCTTCCCATTCAGGCGTTGATCAGCTATGGGAGAGTGATGAGAATCGACTTAAGAGTCCCAATTTCCAATAGCAATCACAGTGTGACATCTCTTTCACCAATTAGGGCTAGAGAGAGAAGAGATGAATCCAGTGGGAGCTGCTGTTGCTTTGAATAAGTTGTTGTCTACTTTAATAGTCTCTCTCTTTCTATCTCTGACCTGTAAATGTTGTGAACACTGTTGAGTCCACGAACACATTCTACCAGGAGCTATTGTCTGCCGCTGGGTGAATTACATACCACATACAGTGTTAGTTCGAACAACTCTTGTATTTCATTTGAACTGTAAACAAGTTGGCGTCATGGGGAACGTAAGTCATCCATGAAGGCAGAATTTATTCTGGTGAATGCAAGAAGCAAGTGTTAAAAAAGTGTTTAAACCTGAAAGTTAAAAATTGTGCATTCAGCTGCATCACTTGCAACTTGTCATGCAGTAATCTATCTATCTATCTATCTATCTATCTATCTATCTATCTATCTATCTATCTATCTATCTATCTATCTATCTATCTATCTATCTATCTATCTATCTATCTATCTATCTATCTATCTATCTATCTATCTATCTATCTATCTATCTATCTATCTATCTATCTATCTATCTATCCATCCATCCTACTAACTTTTATTTTCCATGCTGTGTGTTTGAATTGCCACTGATGTTTGCATGCAACATGGTAATGATATTGACAGCTGTGTGGAATAAATCAGTTACTAAGTATCTTCATTTTCTGAGTCAGCACAAGCCTGACAGGCATATTAAAATCCAAAATGCATATCACTGAGAACCACAGGGAGTATGCTGCTGTAACGTGGGAAAATTAGCTGCAGCAGAATGTCACGAGTATGGTAGTAAGCAGTTTTAGCACTGTCCATATGATCATTTTGGCTTTATTCCGACTTTTGCATAGGATTATGTTTGTTATATTATCGTCTTGTGCATTTTCTATAATTATTATGCATTTTTATTCCTTGTGCCCTGCAACATGTTGTACTGAGCATCACCATAAAAAAAAAAAACCTTACATAAATCTATCCATTTTATATGAGGGGGGGCGAGTGGACAAGCATAGCCCAAAAGTAGTAAAATATTTCTAGTCTATACTGTGGTGTAGCATTGGTGAATCTACCACCTGCTGTACGATGCTATTACACCACGGCTCATTAGCACATTTTAGTAAGTGTTTTAAAAGCATTTAGAGTCACAGGTGTTGTGGTTTATATGATTAAACAGGATATTTCCCATTGGGTAGTGTTTTTGACATGGCAAGGACTGTTGAAGGATTTTGTGTGTGTTAAAATCCTTGTTTCAAAGCAATAAAATAATCAAAATTGTAATACATTGTGGAGAAACTGTGAAAATGATGCAGACGTACAATGAAACACAGTAACACCGTAGTAATACTACCACAGTAAATTAAGCCATAAAGTTATTACATATTTGAGAAGTGAGGACAAAAACAGAGGCAGAAACCCCTCGAAGGTGGAAATAGGCGTACAACTTTTTTTTTTTTTTTGGAGACCTTCAGCACTTTTGATTTATTAAAGCTACTCAAAAGGAGTGCTGAAGATGTTGTTTTTCCATGTGGTTTAGAATGGGTTTAAGCATGATCAGAGGTATGCTCAGGTCATTTCAAAGAGCCAACCCTGGATAAAAGGTAGAGGATCAAGATTGGAAAATGTACCAAATGTAAAACCAAAAATTGTAGCCTATAAATCAGCTCTGATTTCTAAGGTTTGCTACGAATGGAACATAATGCAATTAAAAGAGAGCACCTTATACCTCTTGTCTGTAGTATAGAGTTAGCTTTGTATATTTCTTTTGTATATTTTGTTCATTTCAGAAGTTCTAGTTGTATTTTAGTAGCATATGTGTATTAATATTTTATTCTGAAGCCTTGCACATTTCTACGTTTTAATACTTTGTGGAATATTTTTCTTATACAGTCCCTTTGCACTAAATGTTTTGCTGCTAAACTGAACTGAGCTGCTAAACTGATTTTCATTGTTCCTGTGACAGTGACAATTAAGATCTATTCTATTCTATTCTATTCTACTCTATCCTTTCCAGGCTCAGTCAGACACAAAGGATAGAAGAACGCAAGTTTTCAATGCAACAAAATTTTTAGTTTGCTCTGTGTGCCTTTAAAAAAAAAAAGATAAAATACATGCTTACTTACAATCATACCCTACAAATACATGCATCTTTTGGTGAGTTTATTTATATAGCGCATTTTGTTCCACAAAGGAAATTCAGTGTGCTCTACATATATTATAGGAACATCCAGCGGGAAATTGCCTAAACAGTAAATATCAGAATATTAAAAAAAAAAAAAAAAAAAAAAGAACTACCTGAGAATAAAGGATACATAAGATACTAGAAAAGAATATAACTTTATAAAAATCTATTAAAATGATTAAAAGAATATACAGTACTGTAGAATTAAAAAGCAAGAAGAATGAGATTTAATTACGACTTACTTATCAATAAAGTTGTATCTTATCTTATCTTACAGGGCAATAAGAAGAGTGTAAGTTGTATCCATTTATGTAGAAATATATACACATATACATATACATGGATTCGTAGGACTGTAAGCCATATGTGTGCAGAATAGGCTAATAAACGCAAATAAGTGCTCTGTGCATATATTCTTCTTTAAGTGCTGTGTATCTGGGGAGTTGTGTTGGAAACGTTAATAGCCTGTACACTGATCTCTATGTAGAGAAGTCAGGTTGATTTTCTACAAAAATCCTAATGCTTGGTCTCGAATGCCTCACTGCCTCTCGCCTGCTACTCTACGGTTTCAGCAGCATGCAATACTTCTTGGAAATGGAGTCAGCTAGCATCAACAAACATCAGCTCCCTGCACAACATATGTACGACACATGAGCTCGCGCTATGTTATATCACCTTTAAGTGGATGTCGGAATAGATGTTCATAATTTATATAAATGAAAGTGGATGTGTTTTAATCATGAGGGCGGTACATTTCACTCATGTTGTGTTTATTTTAGACACAATGAAAGGACAGTAGGCTATGGATGTGGTTTGTACTTTAGTTCTGCAGTGTACACACTAGCAGCTTCTCCTTACCAATGTCTTTACTCCTACCTGAAAGATCTATTAAAAAACAGACAAAGGCTCGACTTTGGACTCTATTCCTCTGTCTAAAGCAGGAAGCAGAGGCAGCGAAGACACATTTCAGGTGTTCTCCATTTGTGGTTAAAAAGCAGCCTCTCTCCCCGCTGACTGTACTCTCACATTGCACCATTTGAGAGTGAGGTGTGTGTGTGTGCTGACAGAACAGAGCAGAAACAGGTCGTAAGCAGCAGGTAGAAATCATGCTTCCTTTTTTGGGGGCAGTCTTTTTGTTTCCAAGGTAACATTAAACACGCCGTCTCTAAAAATTTGCTGGACCTTGACTTGCGGTGCCTCATGTGAAGGTGACGAGTCCAACTCAATTCACAACAGGCTTAGAGGGGAAGAGTACACTAACAGAAGGAAACAAATGGTCCCACTGAGATCTCCACTGTTGTCACGTCAACAAAACAACCACAAAAAAGGATTACCTTGAACCTTATAGGAAAGTCTTAACTGTATTAATGGGTGATGGCTGAAAGGCTGAGTCGTATATTTAATACAGCATGTTGTTTGACCTCAACGATGGATTATCAGTCACACAATCACTATCACTTTTATAGGATTGACCCAAAAAAGCAGACAATATTCAGTCAATTAATTATGACTATTTGTAGCGTAACACCAGACTCACTGGGTTGAACAACAAAAAAGAGGATTAAAGAAAATAAGCACAGGAAGCACAAAGAAACATTCACTCAAACTGATTTGGTTCACCTACCTCTGTGTGCCTTTGATTGTAAAAGACATACTGCTCTTCTTTTAATCTTAGACCCAGAATTATGAGACAAAATTAACTGTCAAAGCATCCCATTATTTTTTTATAATCCTGGATCCAAGACTGATTGTGACAATTATAAGAGAATAATTATAATTATAATTGTAATTATAAGAAATAATACATGTAAAAGTGACAGCAAAGTCAACTTGAATTAATTTGACATTTCAACTTCAACTGCAGTTTCCTGTAATTTAAGTGTGCTTGAGTCAGTATAGCTTATTAAAGAAATGAAAGGCAGAAAGATTATTTTATTTGATCTATTATAGTCTGTGCTTTTGTTCTTTTTATTTGCTCTTTTTATTTTGTAATTATTTGTTTGTGTACAACAAGCAGTTCCAAGCAGATAGCCCCTATGGGATTCATATTATTTGTTCAGAAAATTAGTTGTTGTTTTTTTTATAAGTTATCTGTTATTTAAAACATTATATATACCTTAAGATAATACTGTATACCTAAGCCCCTTGTCTCAGTAATGTATGAACACATTCATATCCCCTTACCATAGTTAGTGATGTTCAGATACAGTACACGCACACACACACACACACACGCACACGCACACGCACACACACACACACACACACACACACACACACAGCTGGTGCCTTGCCTGAAACCCAACCTGGATTGGATTG
Organism: Sphaeramia orbicularis; assembly: GCF_902148855.1. Lineage (NCBI taxonomy): Eukaryota > Metazoa > Chordata > Actinopteri > Kurtiformes > Apogonidae > Sphaeramia > Sphaeramia orbicularis. The sequence goes on from NC_043959.1 coordinate 41,537,644, forward strand.
TCCAATATCATGGATCACTCCGGATAAATAAATTTGCTTCACCACTTCCTCCCCAACTGCACATACACATCACAGGCCTGTGCAAATTGTTAGCGCCCACTCCCTGTAATGTGATATTACAACAATTAGTAATTAGACACTATACCGCGCTGGTACATTGAATTTATGTTTCTGTCTGCGTCGTTTTTGGATGCGATGGTGCTGGGTGTCACTGGGAAATTTTATCACTGCTTGGGTAATGGAATCGTGGAGAGATGTGGGAGGGGTCTGAGAGATTGTGTTGTCAGGATTTCCTGACAGACGAGCATAGCCTCTCTTTGCAGACCCCACACCCACATGCGTGCACACACACACACACACACACGCACGCACACACGCACGTACACCTCTTTTTTCTCTTCACATTCAATGTAATGAGCTTTATGAGTATGAAGCTTCACAAACATATTGCAAACACAATTACAGTCACTGACATGTTATTCAGATATATGATAAGATCTTTGATCATTTCTAGTTTCTACACACATGCATTAGTTAATTTGTAACACTATAAATGAAAAAAATGTAAAAAAAAAAAAATAATAATAATAATAATAATAATAATTACATCAGCGTGGGACTGTGTTAAGAAGCAAACAAATGGATATGATGAGGATCATAGTTAGACTTGTCATGTGTTGATGGAATGGATTTCTCTCTAGTTCTGGCATATGTTGATGTATTTTGCTGTCGTCAGGGCACTGGAAATTTTCTCTCCGCAGAGTTACTGAATTATAAATCTGTAAGAGATTGCAACAAATTCTTCACTATTTTACATTATTTTAACAAAGAAATACATATTTTCTGCAGTGCAGAAGTAAATATTGATTTGTCTTATCATCAGCAAGTGCAGATATGATTGTAATTACTTTGGTTAGAGATTCTACAAGGATACTATTTTCCCGTACACATTAATTTTTTGTCATTTCCTTGGAAACACGACTAAAACTTATTAGCGAATCTGTGGTGACATTTTCTGTTCCCTCAATAACAAAGTACAGGCTCAACAGGTGTGGGTAAAGAATAGTTTTTACTCTCATATAACCGAAACAAACATGACAAAAGTGATCGGACCAACTTCTATCTTTCTCACATCCACTGTTCTGCCCCTTTCGACGTCGATGTCCACATCAGAAAGAATGAGAAAAGGACTCTCAAATTGCCCAGTCTAAGCTACAGTGAAAATTATGTGTTTATTGGCTGTGTTTATTGTCAAAACACATTATTCTGCTTTGGCAATAATCAAGGGCTATAAATATTACCTGCCTAGCTAGGCCAAGTAATTCCTCTGTGTTATTATTTAATCACTCTAGCAGGCAGCTGATAATAGAAAAATAAAAATGTTTCAGAGACTGTAACTACACCGGTTGACCTGTGAAGCACAAACAACACACACAGTCAGAGCTGATACAAACACTGCTTCTTAAAATTGCCCGTAGACAGGAGTATGTGTTATCAAAAGATGTTTTGGGTTTGTTTTTTGTTTTTTTAATATATTTGCACTGCAACATATGCTGACATAGAAATCTTTCTAAAAGCTTTGGTTTCAAAAACACCCATATTATTGTGGACATTAGGCACACAAGTCACAGTCATACACACACATACAAGACCATAGTGCCACACAATATCACATAGAGTGGCAGCTTCTTATCCTGTAAAGTTGCTAGTTCAGCAGAAGAAGAACAGGGCATAAGATAGATTATGGTGAATATGAAAGGTCAACAAGTGTGAAGAGGAAGGGAGATGGAGAGAGAGAAAGTAGCAGAGTGAGTGTGTGTTTGTTTTTGTGTGTACAGACACTTTGACTAGTGTATAATATACACAGGATGAGCATTAGACACAAGTGTTTTTTAAATACTGGTGGAATTTAAAAGATGTGTTTGTGAATCTGAGGCACAATGTCTGTATCACTAATTCTCTCATAGTGTGTTGTGTGTATTTGTGAGTGTGTAAAGTCTCTGAGATTTAACATTAAGGCTATATAACATTTAATAGCAAACACAATGAAATAACTCATCTGAAACCCGTGCAATTAAAAGCTGAAAAATCTCAACTGGGCTGACATTTACAGGAGGACTACACACATCTTAAAAGCATACACAGGTCCATGCACTTTCTACACACTATGGAGACATATATGCAGCACACATGCATCCATTTCATGCGGTTTATTCTGGGTTATCTAAGATCCCATTTCAGGGGATGCCTGGATAAGTTTCCCACTTGGGAAAGAAAGAAAAGGAAATGGATAGCAGGGCCATCTACTGATTGATAAACTGTGTATGTGGTTTCTTTGGCTAACCCGCTGAGTATGTGAAAGTGGTCTTTAAATCATTCTGGTACTGATGGACCCGGATGGATCAGTCTGCATGTGTTTCTTTCAAACAGTCTATAAAATAAAAACATGAGTGAATGCTGTGTTTCATGAGTCAAGAACATATTCTTATAGTAATTTGATTTGTTTTGCAAAAGAAAAAAAGAATGTTGAAAAATATATTGTTTATATATTTATTTTATTATTTTATATTAATATCTGAAAATAATAGATTTACTACTGCCAAGTAAATGTAACTTCAAGTATGGTTGATTTCATGTGAAATAAAGACAACTACTAGTGGCATTAAAGAGTTGTGTCTTTAAGTTGAAATTCTTCTAGTAAGGTTTTTGGCAGATGCACTATGTGTTCACAGGACACAAGACAAAGGAACAGGCAAGATTTCAAGAATATAAGGCTTTTAGAATGATATTGTATTTTTGGGACAGCTCAGTAAAACATTACATCTGATTAGTTTGGTAGTTTCAGACAATGAATTAAATGTGAGACAAAGGCCGATAAATGAGCTGATTTGTTTTAGTCTGAATAATATTATCATTAAATTTAACAAAAAGCAATGGCATGTACCACAAGTATTACATTTTAATACCCCTAATAATTATATAAACTATAACAGTAGAAGTTTCCACACTGATGTCAATAAACAGGCATTGCATATTAAGGAAGTCACTGACTTTATTCATTTAGATTTCACTGTAAGGCATCGAAGTTTTCTATGGTTTATGTAGCCTACTTGATATAAGTTGTTGTAGAGTAACTTTACCTCATGAAAATGAGGATCATTTGGCTATAGAAAATCTTACACAGTATCACTGAGGTGAATATAGAGGAAAGCAGATCCAGATTTGTATATTTCCTGGTGTTACATTGAGCTGTTTGTTGTTCGTGTGCCAGTATTTACCATTATACGCACAATGCTGGTCTAATACGGCTCTGGCTCTGTCTCCTCTGTGCTTCCACACTTCCACTTTGAGTGTCTGTCATGCTCTCCAAAGGTTTCAAATGCGGGCTCTGGGACTGGGATCTGCTTACAGCAGGATGCTTTTACTCTGCCTTTTTGAAAACCCTTAAGCAAAGTGTGTTCACTAGATAAACCAATACAGCCTTACTTTATGCAGTTCTGGCTTGTTATGCTGCAGCTGTCAAAATTGCTTCTTACTTCTGGTGAAGACTCAGCATTTTTAAGCACTGGGTCTTAAAAGCAGGCAAAGCAGAAAGAAGAGAGAACATTACACCAATTAATAAAACAAAGAGAGAGGAATCTAAAGATAGGTTTGAAGACAAAGGTTAAAAAAGCAGAGAACAGATGTAGAAAAGGAGAAAGAGGAAAGACAGCGATAGACGAGCTGCCCAGTTTGAAAACAGTTGAACAACAGAAAATTGAACTGAGGATCAATAGTGCCAACCACCCAGGCAACTACATAATGGCTGCTTTAAGGAGGCACATAGCATATGATACAAAATGGAAAATGCATTTGGGGACAAGATGTAATTACGTGTCATGATCTGGTTGTGAATTTGAGAAATAAATATGGAATGAGTCCTCATAAAAGCACGCTAAATTAAATTCAACCATCTACAATTAAAATGCGAATGTAAATGAAGACCAGAGTTAGGATGTTTCTTTCCCAACTCTCCATGTCAAAATGTCCAAAAAGAGTTTAAAAACACAAGCAAAGATGACATTAGTGTTTATGTGTAACTGAAGTATCACCGCTAAAGACTATATAGCTCTTTTAAACCAGTCTCTTAATAAACTCCTTTTTCTCATCATCCTCCCTCTCTGCCTACAGACCTCCCATTGCATCTGTAGTTCGTCTTTAAAATGTCTCATCCTCTTCATTGGTTTATCTTTCTGTGCTGAGGTCGGCCAGTAACTGAGAAGAAGAGTGCAGTCAGCTTCTTCCTTAAAGGTCAGACAGAAAAAAAATGTCCACCTGACAGTAATGGCAACAGTGGGAGTGGATCTTCCATCACCGCTACTAATTTTCTCTTAAACCAGACCAAATGTCACCAATATGACTGCACAGCATACAGTCACTTTGCAGCGGTTAAGGGTGGTTTGGGACGGTAGTGCGTGGTGCTGAAGTCATTAGATATGGTCTGACATGGGATTAGGTCTTATGTGTCTCCCTATACAGTTGCACTCAAAGAATTTTAAAGACTGACTCTCAGCCCATGATGCATATTAATACAAGCTGGTGAAAGGATATGATGGTAATTGCTTGGCTCATATTATTTCTTTATAAACAATGTGTTTTAGCAGTCAAGTGAATAAATGCATCTCAGAAGTGGATAATGGGCCCACAGACAACAGTTATACCCAGTGGTCTGAAACAAAGGAGCTATTTACACATAATATTAAACATATTAATTTTAGCAGAAATGTCCCTGAAATGGGTGGGACCTTTCTGTGTGGAGTTTGCATGTTCTCCCCATGTCTACGTGGGTTCTCTCCAGGTAATCCAGTTTCCTCCCACCATCCAAAGACATGCACTGATTGGTTAATTGGTTAATCTAAATTGTCCATATGCGTGAATGTGAGAGTGACTGGTTGTTTGTCTATATGTCAGCCCTGTGATGAACTGGTGATTCGTCCAGGGTGTACCCCGCCTTCACCCATAAGTAGCTGAGATAGGCTGCAGTGACCCCCATGACCCTAGTGAGTATAAAGCGGGTTCAGAAAATGAATGAATGTTTCTGAAATTAAAAAAAAAACAAAAAAAAAACATTTACAATATTGAATTATGATACTTGCCCTGTGTTTATAGTTCATTTCATCATCCATTGAAGTTGTTTTCAACTGAGTGAATATGTTCACTTCCCGGCAAACTAAGTGTGTATGTGACTGCAAACTTTTGGTGAGCAGGTGACATGAGGTTTAGAGGATGAAATGATCATCCTCAGGGCACCTTTTGCATCCAGAAGCCACTTAGAGTTGTTTTTATTTTCTTTCCCTACTATGGTTGGATGATTTTCGCTGGGTTGCCAAGTGGTCTTAAGTGAGATACAGTTACAGGACTCCAGAATGAAGCAGAAACACACAATAAACCTGCTCCAGATGTCACAGGTAACAAAGTTTTGTTCTGTTCTGCTTGTTGCACCTCTATTTAGTCACCTCCACCTCTGTTTTACACAGGGACTGAAGTTAAACGGAATGAGGCCAAACGCCACTTAGTGATTGGGCAACATAGTAAAGTCAGGCCCATTTCTAGCAACTTTTGAGCGCACAGGATCTGGGACACGTGTTTGAGTCCTGTGAGGTCACATCTTTATTTATTTATTTTTGCAAAAATGCAGGTGGACTTTAGTGACATGTCCCCTAATATTTCCTTTCCTTTACTGATTTTTGTTGTGTGCATGTGAGAAAACTGCAAATGAATCGCCTAGTTATGAAAAATAAAGTTTTCTGAACTGAACTGACTGAACTCCAATGTCCTTTCTTGGTTAGGACTGTGCCACTCCTGGATACAGGTCTAGAAACATCCACTATCATTCTGGAATAGTTATTTGGTTCAGCTGAGTGTAGGAGGCAGACACACTGTTTGGTGGTGCAAGTATGCATGAGGGAGCGTGTCAAGGTAGTAACATGTCTAAATCCCTACAAAAGACAAACCAGTTAAAAGAGGCATGTTTTGTCAAAATTTTAACATTTTTGCCATGTACTTGAGAGAAGCTTGGAAGTTCTTGTCCTTACACATAGCAAAGGGAACTTTACAAACAGTAACTCGCAGATAGCAAAAGGACAATATCAACATGTATGACCTATGTAATAACATGCAGTATGTACTGTATTTTAAGCATTTGAGGTGAGTAATGACCAAAAAGAGAGATACAGGTTGACTGTGATTTCGCAATATGAGGCTTAAACACACTTTCATAAGAACTCCTGTTATCAATCTACAGGGCAACCTCATATTTAGGGAAGATTTAATATGGCTGCACCTCAGGTCGTTGGCTTATTATTATTTAAAATAGTATAAATAATAGTGCTGGACATTGACCTCTGAGTAACCAGGCACTAGGCCATGGATTGTAATCACAATCTGTTATTGTTTAAGCCAAATTTGATCGTAGTGTTGCGGGAGGGAGCAACATCATCTGTAAACAAGTAAAGACAGGATGTAATTACATACACACTTTCTTACTGATGGGTCATCATCAAATGTAATTTTATTGCTAAGTGACTTTACCATTAGATTTTGAAGCATCGTCACTGCCTGGAAAGCCTCATATGACGCATAAGAGAGTGAAACTGATCAGGCTGATACAGACGTCAGTTCACTGTATATCTGAGATAATCTTTATCTCTAATCTGTGGTTCAAACTGGGGCCTGCGTTCTGAAGAGTGAACATTAGCATTTCCCTCTCACAGGCACATTCACACTTGCAGCAGAATACTGTTGTTTAGATGGGTTATCTAAGGAGAGACAGAGATCGAAGTGAGAGGGCAAACGTGGTAACAGAGACGTGAAGGTGCAAGATGGAGTATCAGGACAGACAGAGCAATTAACATGACAACATCCAATAAAAAGATGGTGTACATTACTAATGTTTGCGAGATGAGGCAGTGAGAGTGGCAGGCTTTCTTGTATTTGTTGAGCTGTAAGGAGATTACTCACACCGGCCACAGCATCTTATCCCCAAATCCCTCGCTAACACTAGGCAGCCTCTAGCAAATACAAATCTCACGCTCCTTGTTGCCACCCAGTCCTGCGCTTCATCCTGTGTGTCAGGATATCATCAAGACAAAATAAAACACAACAGAGAATAGACACTGACAAGCAAAACAAAGAAGGAACTTGAAATGCCTGAGGGAAAGAGATAAACCAAAAGCCTGATGTATTCATACACAATGCAAAAGAATGAAAAGCAAGAAAATAACTCTTAAAATTAAATCACTGGTATCAGCAAAGACATCATTTAGAGGTTGAGGATTCATTTAATTTCAGCACTCACACACTTTTAATATACTGTGCCATCTGTTGGAATTTACACTTTTGTTCCAGTTGTAAGATTATCACCTTAAAAACTGCATCAAAATTAACTGACTTTAATGTCATAACTGAGCTTCTATAGTAAATGGCAGATTCTCCCTGATTTTAACAACAAATGTTCCATTGAAAGCCCACGGATGTTTAATTATATGAACTACAAACTTGAGCAATGTTTGTTACGATGATTATCCTGGTGACAATGCGCTAGATTGTCTTTATTAAGTCTTATCATGTCCTATTAAATTGAGATTTCCACATTCGCACGCCTGTGTTTCATGTCTTTACTTTTGAGTTTCCTGCTCCGTAACATATTTGGCGACATGAGCAACATCGGAAGAAAGACTGGATTCACAGGCTGCTGGAAACGCTGTGTCCATGAGCCCATAAAAGGTGAGAGATTTCTTGCCATTTCAATGTTCACAGTCTCACCGTTCCAGGCAGTGAGTAGAATCTGGACTTTCTCTGGTAGAGAATCACAGGGCAGGTGATCTGGAAAATCCACTCGACTGGAGGATTCTCTCCCCTTAGTGTTTCAATAAATTAGCCTTGTGGATTGGAGCTACTATACTGCAATGAAGTGCAGTTGAGTAAGTGTTGTGCATGCATAAGAGAAAAACTGTGTGCAGAAGTGTTGTGTTGTCCAGCCTAGAGTGTGTTAGAGTTTTGAGTACGGTAAGTATACACACACCAAAGAGTGGCGAGTTTTGCCAAAAGGGTAAATGTTATTAAGAATAAGTCGAGTACTACAGCGATCTTAGATATTCCGTCCAAAATTCATGGTCACCGCTCAAGGAACTGAGAACCACTACAGGACTGCAACTCTAAATATAACTCCAGGGCTGACTCAACTATGATCCAGATTGTGCATGATACACAAAAACCTAACTGGTCATGTGACTTTGGTCCGTGACACTGAAAAATCGATGCTGCTTCATTTTATGTCAATATATTCCTTGTTGGTTTAATTAGTCCAAATATTTTACTCTGATTATATGAAATTTCAGCATATTAAGAATCTGAGAGAATTAATTTCAGTAACACTTTATATTAATGTACACATATTCACTATTAATTATTTGCTTATCATCATACACATAATAGCGTATTGGCTCAAAAGATGCTTTTTTTTCTTGAAGGATCATATTCCACAACTGCTAAGGCATTAGCAAATAGTTTTTCCACCAATAATATTTATAGTAAATATGGATGACGCTCATGAATTATGATCTTGCAGTACCACCACCTTACAAGTCCCATATTGAGTCACTTAATTCACATTCACAGCTATTTTATTTGCTATCAGCACATATTCATTAGGAGGTTATTGAGGGAAAACTATTAATGGCTGGTAGCTGTAGAATATAATCACGCAGAATAAACTATTATGTGCTTCATGACATAACAAAGAAGAAATATGCTTTCAAAATGTATCTTCAAATGCAGCCAGTTAATGGTGGATATGTGTACCTTAATATAAAGTGTTACCTTGATTTCATTCTACATTTCAGAGGTTCAAAGGTTTACAGATCCAAAGATCACTGTTTTTAAACAGGCTAAAAGCTTCTGGTAATTGACACCATGCCTTTAGAAAGTTAAGATTGGCTAACTGTTATTATTTAGAGTCAGTCTGGGGTTGACCTTTCACTTGCCGTAATGGAAAATCTAAAGAAATCAGCCAAAAGCTTAAAAAAAATACTTCAAGAAGTCTGGTTTCTTCTTGGGATCCATTTCCAAAAGCTTAAAGACACCACATCAATCTATTTAAACGATACTACACAAATATAATCAACACAGGAACACAGAGCCAGTGAATTGTTCATGAAGCAGATGCATATCAACTCCAAGTGATGGATGTATTTTGGTTCAAATGGTTCAAAAGCATCCCAGGACAACAGTAGAAAGAACCGGAAAAGACGTTGGCGTAACTGATACAAAAATATCTCCAGAGTATAAAGTGTACTGTATCGGCATAACCTGAAATGCTACTCACCTGTTGGCTGTTCTCCAAAAAAACACAAACCGCTCAGTCCAAGATCTTACGGTTTGGATGAATGTACTTCAAATGAGACAAAAATACAACTCTTGGCCCTAATGATCAACATCATGTATGGAAGAACACAGAGAACATTATCCCAAGCATGAAGCACCTGAAAATATCAGCCTGATAGACAAAGTTTGGTCACAAATGGATCTTTTCCACAAGCTGATTAGAAGCATTGCCCCAAAAATTGTACCAAATGACTCACTGCTAACAAAGTAAATGCCTTGGAGTGGTCATCACAAAGTCCTGACTTGAACCTGAATGCATTTAGCAAAGTTCTGTAAATATCCAAACTCTTACTCATGTGCTTTTAGATAATGGCATCACGTGTTGTCTTTTTTTTCCCCATCTGTAATTAGTGCAGTTGACTCACGATATCCACTGCTTCTACCAGGAGACCCTTTAGTAAAAATTCTCCTTTAGCAAATAAGCACACAAACAGATTTGCCAAGTAAATGAGAGTAGCTTTATAACAGCCCTCTGTGAGCAGTAAACAGACATTAACATCACTATAAAAAATTGACAAGATGTTAGGACGTGGCAGAGAGCCAACAAAACGTGGAAGGTTTCTGCTTTTACTCAGTAACATAAACTGTACATGCACTGAAACAAACATGGTAAAAGTGTGTGCTCACCTCACTCGACTGAAAGGAAAACAAAAAGCCAAACTGGTCCATTGGTAGCGCTACACTTCTGTGATTTCTTTTATATTTTTACAATTTGTTTGACCACAGTGCCAACAATAAGTACACAAGGACATATTCACACTTTGTCTAATCCAGTTTATTCTTTCTCAGTAAATGAAAGAGGAGGCAAATAGTAAAAGCAAAGAAAACAAAAATTATAGAGCTCCCATATTAACCATCCCATGTTATACCACATTACAGCCAAAAATTGCAGCTCTAAACTAAAGTATAAGTAATTCTGTAACGTAAAAAGGGGGTTAAATAAGGTTTTTCATTACATACAGAAGACTCATTTATTATGCATTTTCTGCTTGTTCATTCTTTAATCCACCAGAGAACATTTGAAAGCAATAATGTGATGAATTTAACTTTCAGCTTCTGTTCACATCAGTCACCAACTCCCTATTCCGTCATCTACTACATGAAAGAGGGAGGAGGGAAGACAGAGAGGGGGGAAATAAAGAAAAATAGAGCAATCAATATTTGGAAAGATGAGCCAACGGAAGAGAAAGGCAGAAGGAGGAGAATGCATGTGAGCTCATCATGCTAGCTGGAAATCAAAACATGGGATATTGATGTAGGGAGGGACACCGACGTGTTGGGAAAAGAAATGAAAACCCAAATTATGAAACATGTTTCATATTAAGCTAAAAATTACTATAGAAACATGGATAATTGGAGCGGACATTATGAACGACCGAACTATAGCAACTGTCACCATCCAAAACGGGACCACGCGCTGCCATCGCAATTTCAGTCTGAACTCAAAGGGTACAGCAATATCTGATCGTACAGAAAACAGCATAAAAATATGAGTGTGTGCATTTGCAAAAAGTACATTAATATGTGAACATGTACGATGTAGACATTCTGGGTCCGATTTGAAAAGTGAAAACAATTCAATGTCTGTCATGTTGTCCTGAAGTTTCGACACATCTGACACATACAGTCTGCATGGTGAAAGATGCGACTGTATGTGCGATGGTGTGTGTTTGTGTGAGACAGCTGAGAAGAATTGGATCAGGACAAAAAAAAAAAAAAGAGGAAGACAGAGAAAATCCTCAACAACTTTCCCCAAAGTGAAGACAGATCCATGTGAAATCCAAGGAACACCAGCTCACCGGTCCCACAAGCGCAGTGTGTGTTAAGAGTCCAGCTCATGCTTGGACTTGCAGTAACGTCCACGGTGGTGTTCGCAATGATGCAGGAACATCTGCAGTATCATCTTTTAACGAACAATGGAGGAAAAAGTGCTCCTTAGCAGAAAAACATTGGTAGGAGGATTGGGCTTTAATATCCTGATAACCTGAGATGGATGATTAACAGGTTGGGTTTCTGTCGGGTTTAAGATTAGAGTTGGTGAACGATCGGAGGGTAAGACACTGACTTCAACTGAGGCTGGATAGCTGGGTTTGCTCCACAAAGTTCAGGCTTGGTGCAGAGTAGCTCTGTCTGACTTTTGAGGTAAAGTAAAAGTGTACACAAAGGGTAGCCATCCCTTCCTCCTCCTTTGCCTGGTTTTCATTCTTTTTTTCTTTTTTTCTTTTTTTTTTGAGGTAAATAGTACAGTCTTAAACTGGCTTCTGGGACAAACATTTGTATAAAGCATTGTATTTCTTCTCTACATCCTTGTATTCAATTTTTTCTGCACTCATTCTTGTGTAGTCAGGAATTTCCATAAAAAAGAGAAGTGAATTCCTTTGCTTTTTATTGTTCTTTCATTCCTGGGTTTGAAGTATCCAAAAGGCATCTCAGCGGCAGGGATGTGATCAAGCCAACAAAAGCAGGGAATATAGTGGGATTTAAGAAGAGTGAACATACTTCAAAATAAAAATGTCTTTTTTTTTGTGGAGAAAACCTGTCAAAATCCTGAAAAAAAAAAAAAAAAGAGAAAAAAAAAAAAAAAACAATCCCTGTTGGTGCCGAGATACCATCTGAACGGCGAGATTCAAGAGGTCGCTCAAGAGCACTCCTCTCCGATGCGCTGGCATGAGCGACCCACCTTGCGATCAAGCTTGACCATCTTAAGGACGGCCTCCTGGCGACCGCGGCCAAGGTGATCAAACAGACACTCGTGTTGCTCTGGGAGCCGATGGAGCATACAGAAGACGTAACCTAGAGGAAGGGTGCAGGGTATGGGTGAAACAGAGGCATCGTGGTTATTGTAAGTTGAGTAAATGTTCAAACTTTACTGACACTTTTGGGCAGATGAAACCTAAGCAATATGAGGGATAAACAGGACAGAAAAGAACACAAGAGACACAAACAATAAAAAATATATCTCTGTGTAGAAGTCATAGAAATAGAAACCATAAAACGACCCATAAAAGCTTGAGATAAGACTGAAGAAAAAGGATAAATATTCATGTGTGTTTGCATACAAGAGATCTGTTGTCTGGTAATAGCTTAGATGCAAGTATAGCTTGTAAAATATCAGCCAGAAACTGCAAGCATTTACAAACTGACAAGGACAGATAACATTTATTGCTTTGTAGCCGTGCATTTGTGAAATGTCCTGTTACCAGAGAAGACATTCTAGTTGATAGCTTCCTCTTACGACTTCATTCAACACAGTCAGACACCCCTCATCTCTCTCATTGACTGTGTGTCTGTACTGTAGAACACTCAACAAAAGGCCCTGCCACTATAGGGGGCTTGTTAAGCTCAGAGAGGCTTGTTAGCGCTCCCCGTCTTAAATTCATTCATTAATACATATAATAACAATACTGGCATTCGCTGAGCAGTGATTAAAAGCCCAGTTTGACAGCAGTTGCCATGCAATTAAAACCTATGTGATGACAGCATGTAGGAATAGTAAAGAGGGAGGAAAGTTGTGTAATATTTATATTACTTGTGCTGCTAAGGACTACACACCAGACACTGCCCCACACCAGTGGAGTTAATACTGGGAATAGAAACTTTTAATGCAATACTGAAGGATAATTTTTATTATGCTTTAAATAGTAGCTGTGGTTTTGTTCCCCACTAATCTTACTGGTATTTTTTTTACAGATACCTCTGAAACAGAATTTTAAAGTAGAAATGAAAAAAGTGAAGATTTGAAAAGGCTTCTATGTAATATAATAAAATAATGTGAATGTTTTTATTGTATGAAAAAGTAAGAAAATGTATTCATTTTACCTCAACACAAAGGTGACTGAAGAAACAACTTCCATGCATAAACTTCTGACATGTTGTTAATATCATAACACTATTATAAAAGTGGTATTATCATATTGTGTGTGTATAGGAGGTCTACAAACGTTAATGAGTGAATATTCAAAAGAGCAAAGGGCTAAAAGTACTGGAATAAAGCATAAATTTTTACTGAAAAAATAAACAGATGATTAAATACATCAATAGTAAGACAGCATTTGGTCATACTGCATAAACTAATCCAAATCAAGTGGTTAACCAGTTGCAACACAACAAATCTAAAGCTGAGAGTGCAAAACGCTGTTTGTTGTTAGAGTTAATTGTATTGAATAGCAGTCGTACTAGGGCCTCTCCTGATAGAAACTTTAAGGCCACTGCTTGCAGAATGAAAGGGATATTGGAAGTGCACAATAAGGTCTGGCTTTGTTGGGTCTCCCTTTCAGACGACCTGAACAATTGCGTTAGCCGTTTTGACCTCAGTGCCTTTACACCATGTCATCCAAAGACGAAGTAAATGAACATTAGCATTACTTAGCGTGACAACATTGGATCAGATACTCAGCTGGAGCTATCTTTTATCTTCTCTACTTACAATATGAAAGGAATCTATGCTTTCAAGTCATTATCACACCTTCTTGGCTTACACTGCGAAACATTCTGCAGCACCATTAGTAAAGTAATCTGCAATTACTGCAAAAGTCAGAAATCACTATAATTGCTACCATTTCCCTTTCAGTCTGTAAAAAGTATGTTTTTATAGTAGGGCATTTGACTATTACGGAAGGAAGGCCCATCCATTACCTAGTGCCTAGCGGAAAAACGGAGAGTCAATTTCCAATTTAGAAATGATGGCGTGGGTTTAAGCAGACGGTCTTTAAGCAGCGAAGAGCAGTGACTTTTTAAGTACTTTAATTTGTATGCAAACAACTTGATTACCAAGCCAAGTATTGGTTTAAACTGCATTAGTGTTTGTGGTAATTGGCTTATGTTTTATGTGCAATGTGGAACACTCTATAACAGTCCCCCAAGGCCAGCAAAAGCACTTTGGCCATTGACATTTCTGTCAACACACAAACACATGTACAGGTGGTATTCCATTGTGCTGGATTATTCACAAAACTATGACCAACTTAACTAATGAGTATACTTATATTACTGAGGCCACTATTGACAGTAGCAGCAATTATTTGTTACTTTATGTTCTCAGTGCTACCCACAATAATTCTAGGATAAACACCACAATAAGGAAACACTGAATTAGGTTTTTGCTTTTAACTGTGAAAGTGGTGACTTCTAACAAATATCACTTCTATTCATATGAACTCTGTGTCCATGCATGTATTTATATGTCGCCTCATGCATGGACTGTATGTGCTGTCGTTTATACATGTGTAAAGAAGTGCATAATCGTACCACAGCGACAGGAGCCCAACTCTTGCTGTACCAGCTCCAGTTTGGTTTGGCAACGATGGCAACGTTTGCGGCTCCGCTGTTTAGAACCACTGCGAGACGAAGATGATGATGCAGAGAAAGATGAAAATGATGATGAAGACTGGTCGCCCTCTGACACCTCACCCACTCTCGCTCGCTTTTCAGGTGAAACATCACTTTCTGATTCAGAGGCTGGAACACACAAGTGCAAACACATACAAAAGTTAATTAAATGTGTTAACTACTGTATGCACTTTACATTTAACATATTTTATATGTCTTCCAAAAGCACAGCAATTGTAGATTTGCTGATAATGCAGTAAGAAAATCCGCTACCACCTCAAATAGGCTTTGAGAAAAATGAATAGAAAGCCCTTATTAGCTCCCGAGCAGACAGTAAAACATCAATAGACTTTTATCTATTTCTACTGAGCTCAGTTCTGTCTATATAATTACTCCTCCATCCCATTTCTATGTGCGTCATGAAATGAATAATACAGAGATGTGCATTTTACTTCTCAAATAACCATTAATTATTGTAAATACGGTTTTATCATATTACTTGCATATGTGTATTGTTCCTCCTTGAGTGAAGTAAACATGATATCAAGCTAAAAAAAACAACTATCAAGTTGTCATCAAGTCAAGTTAACCTTCACCACAGAGCAGTTATAAATGTCAAGTTAATTAGCCTCATACGTTTGAGTGAACAAGATCAGAAGAAATCATAAGACATTATATGAAAGTTAACCCACTATCTAGATTTAAATAATGAATCCAACTATACAACTACAATCAGACCTTTTCCTCTTTATATAGCTCCCCTCCCTACGTAATAATCCAAAAAGCCTTCATATCATGTGCGCCTAGAACTCTGGGTTTGACAAGAATTTTAAGAGGAAAACATAGGACCTCCAATAATAGGCTCCATAACAACTTTCATTTAATATATAAAGACATCATCTCTGATTTAGTGAGGTCTGCACCTGTGAGGAAACAGATGAAGGCACGCTGGAACAAAAATGCCTCTTTGTGTTAAATAAAAGGTGCTTTGGAGATTAATGATTCTCTTGCATTAGATTACATTCAACCCTGCACCTGAGACAGGAAGAGCATGCAGAGAGTTCCACTGGCCGGCTGGAATTTCAACTCAGCTTTTCTCATCAATCCTGCAGACTTTTTCCCCGGCCCGGCCGAATGCAGATCAGCGCTCAATAAATCTCTGAGAACTAGGCCAAGCCGAGCAGCCAGATCCCCCTCGCCCGCATCGATCCCTGTACTGTATGTGTGTGCGTATGTGCATCTGTACATGTGTAAGTGCAAACCGCTTCCTCCTTGCCTGCCTTTTGTTATCCCGCTAAATCTCTGCGGCCAATTTACACCGGCAGAAACACTGAATTTAAACGAGTCAACAACCTGCAACCTTTTTGTTTGTTTTGCTACAATAGGACTTTTCAAAACAGCGGCAAGACAATTGACAGAGCACAGGTTTGAGTTCAATAGGTTGCACAAAAGACGGTGTAAGTCCAAGGGTATCCAGGGTTCAGATACAGCACCAGCACCACGTTTAAATGATGCTGTGTGTGCACGTATGCTCTAGAATGTTGCTCACATGATCCTGCTGCATTAGACAGGAGATCATCATGTTCACACACCGTTTCTGAGCCGCGGCCCCTCTTGCAGTTGTCTTAAATCATGTCTGAGAGTTTGTGTGTAAGGGCAGTAAGTTAGGTGACAGAGGAATAAAATTCACACGTTAGATATCATGCACATACGATAATGGAAAATCAACACTACAAGACAGTATGCAGTGTTTTAATCATCACCTTTTAACCTGATCTTTTAATCCAGTCTTGTAAATCAGCTGCAGCATTTCTAACAGTAAATATTCAACACCAGCATGTGTCCTTGTAATCACAATCTTCATTTCACACAGTTGTTTTCACCTGAAGATTCCATTAACAATTCCACAGCCAGCTAATGACAACTAAAAACATTATATTCATACAAATAACTAATATCATCATGTACGCATCTCACTGAGTGTACACTGAATAAATATAAGTGAAATGACCACAACCCAAAAATGAAGCTGAAATATCTTGATCTACTCCAAATCGCTGGGTGCAGTATAGATCATAAGTCATGTCTGCTCAGTGTTAGCCAATGGGACATGGGTCAAAATAAAAATCAAACCCCAAATACATTCACATGATTTCTGATTTTTAGGTAGTTTTCATTGTCCTGATTGTGTCTGCATATCATATTTGAAATCAGCTTGTGTTTTATTATTTATTTCATTTTTCTGTTTGATGACATAGAAGTTGGTGACTGAAAGCTACACTACTGTAAAAACATCAGCAAAGGAACATTACAGCTTCTGTATTTGCAGAATTAGAGGAAACAGCAAAGTAGCGTCCATCTTAATATTCAGTCTATCTGGGGATTGTCTGATCTGTCTATCACGAGTTGTCCTGTCAATATATCAACAGCAAAATAACTATATCCTTTTTAAACAATGCATTTTTAGATGTTCAATTGTCACAAGTAAATATGGTTAATGTTAGCCTTCTATTACATTCTTATCAGTGGGTGATATGGCCAAAGACAATATCTTAGAAGTTGAACAGATTTTTTTTAAACTGGACTAATGACAAAATATGATCACAAATAGCTTTCTTTACTAAAACTATATAGAGCAGATAAATAGAGAAATATTTTCAACAAAATTATTCTAAAAAGCAAAAAGGATGAATTGCGAATTGTTGAAAACAAGTCAAGTTGAATAATCCATTTCAAACAGTTAATGCCTTCTATACTCCAGTTTTTTTTTTTCTAATTTCTCAGATGAAGCTGGGCGTAAATTACTAACTGGATCTCTAATAATAGCCAGTGTTGAGGTCAAAACAAAAAAATAAAAGCCAGTTCTCAAAATCAAAATGAAGTTTTGCACTAAATGGGTATATTTCTACTTAGTAAGTTAAAGGAAATTAAAAGTAAAAGTCTGCTTCTAATACATTAAAGATCTGCTACCTTCTGCACCTGAGATAAATTAAGCCCTGAACAACTATATAAATATGGTTATATTTGTTGTCTGTTCCAGTCTCTCAAATGAATTTGCACATTTTGAAATCTGAATATTTCCTTAAACAAGCAGCACATTGGATGGATAGTTTCTTTATTGTCACTGCACATGATTATACAATGAAATTTAGTTTGACAGCAATGTCTGTCACAGCAGATGAACGTATAAACACAAATAAAATACTTAAGTATAAAAATATAAATATATAAATGAATAAAGTAAAAATAGGAACATGAAATATTGGACGGAGTATAGCCATTTTTTTTGTTCATGTTTCACGACAACCCTCCCATAAAAGTGAACTGTATTCCCCATCCCACCACAAGCCAAATAATCCAAATACCCACAAAAAGATGACATCCTAGTACCTTATGCACTATCTAAGGACAAGTGGACATGACAAGCACACAGGGAGAGTACAACGCAGTTATAGACACTGTTAGGTTACCTGACTCGAAGGAGCGTTTTGTGGGAGTGGAGAGTGCACTGTAGGCTGTGTCTGAGCTGGATACCTCTGAGAGAAAAATGGAGTGATCCAAAGTCACAGAAAAAGCAAGAAGGTGAGATGGGAGGATGTCAGAAAAAGGAGAAAGACAAAGAGAGAATGGGAAAATGTCAGAGGCAGCAGGATAAGAAAATACAATTGTTGAAATTATATTCTTTCAAAAAGACCTCTAAATGTCAGGGTCTTCCAGTGATTTCTCTCATAGAGGTGTACAAAATGAAATGTCACGGAACAACAATAAATTATAAAAATTACAAACAGCAGAAAAGTCTTAAAATCCACGCACATTACATAAGGATGGACATAAACACTCCCACACATATAATAAAAATAAAGAGACTGAAACCAGTGTGTGAAAACCTGTAAATTACCTTCGACTGATGAGGCTGTGTTACTCTTAAATGCAATTTATTTTCTAAGTATTGTGATAAAACTTTAAATCAGGGGTGTGAAACTCATTTTAGTACAGGGACCACTTACAGCCCAATAAGATCTCAACCGGGCCGGACCAGTAAACTAACAGCATAATAACCTAGAAATCATGACACCAAATTTTCTTTGATTTAGTGTGAAAAAAGTAAAAATCACATTATGAAAATGTGAATGATATGAACAACCAAGTGTAGTTTCAACAATATTATGTCTCGGCTTAATATTAATACAACTTACAGATCACAGTGGATCTACAAATGTCCAAAACATTTAGTAACAGGCATTACATTGTTAAAATGGCACTTATTATTCTTAATACATTTCAGGATATTTTGTAAATATTTTCATAATGTAATTTTACTTTTTCACATTAAGCCAAGAAGAACATTTGGAGTTGGCCTTACTTATAGGTTATTTTGCTCTTATTTAATTTGAGATCCCATTGGGCTATATGTGTCCCCTGAATTACAATAACTTTGACAACCTTGACATCTAATCTCTTAAGTGTAATTTTTGCAAAATGCAAATTCACCCCCTAGGCCAGATTGGACCCTTTGGTAAGTCGTATGTTTATTGACCCTGGTTTAAATACAACTTATCTACACTGAAAACTTCTGGGGTTTAATATTTAAGATCACCCTTTATGTTCAGATGTTTGATGTACTTAAGAGCAGTGACCATGACTCTAGTGTTGTAGTCAAGACCAGCTAGACTGAGACCAAAATACTGCAGAGACCAAAGGGTATCAAGACCAAGACAAGACTGAGACTAAATGAGTTCAGTCCGTGAGAAGACAGAGAGCACAAAAAATTAGTCCTGAGACCGGTCTCGAGAACTACATCACTAGTGGACTGTGGAGGGCTGGCATTGTCCGTTGAGAAACTTCATATAATGCAACATGTTTTTAAAATAGAGGCATCTGACTGGTTGCATTTGAAGAGGGCGCATAATAAATAATGATACTATTCCGAAATGATGAGGTTTTTGTACAAATCCCAATGAGACTGCTATGTCCAAGACCAAAAAGAGCCAAGACCAAGACAAGACCGAGACCAAATGATTTAAGTCTGTGACAAGACCAAGACCACAAAAAAAAATTGGTCTTCATGACTTCACTTGTGTAGTGATGTAGTTCTCGAGACCGGTCTTGAGAACTACATCCCTACATGAATCACAACATTAACACATATTAGAGATTACATATGGGTATTTAGTCAATACATTTCATTAGTGAAAATATAGTCTTGACTTTTTGTTTATGCATGCATGAGTTGTCTGTTAAAATCTGAACATAATCATGTAGATTTGTATAATATTAATTTTAATCTAATTTTAATGAAAGGTCATGGTAGAGTCATGGAGAGGTTTTACTCCACAACATCCACACATCTATTTGGTGGCCACTTTATTGTTCTGGCCTGGACCAGCTTCCACAAATAACCTTGTCACCGTATAGCTATGACGGATGCCCTGGCAATTGTAGGTGTCCTCTTAAAACCTTCACTTCAGAATGCCTACCCTTTCCTCACGTCCCCCCTCTATCTGTGCAATGAGGACAAATATAGCCAAGGCAGGGGCTCTGCAGCTGCTGCTCCTTCATTTAGCAGAAAGAAGGCAGTATTCTACACATGTATGCCTTTTTGTCTGAGAGCGACATTACACTCCCTTTGACCGCTATAATTAGGACTTGCATTCTGGTACACTTTTGCTTTCCTTCAGTGTGTAGAGAAAGTATTAGAAATCAAACAGACCGCATTACACTGCCTTTAAGTAATAGGACTCAAGCTGTTTTCAGAGCCAAGGCATTCAGTACTCCATAAATTGGAAGAAAAATGAGAAAAAAAAGTTATCTTTTAATGAACTTTGGCCGAAGGCAAGAGTAAGTCACTCAATGAGCTCTGAAGTGGAATAATAAAAAGGCTGGTAGTTCACTGACTGAGCTGAAAAGGAAACCCACTAACACTGATTTCTAACTCACTCTCTTACCATCCTGAGCAGGTAAAGATGCCACGCCTGTCTCTAATGGCAACGGGTTTTCTGACGAGTTAGGCATCGATATGAGGGACTGACTTATGCTGCTGTTTGTGTCATTACAGAAGATGTCTGCTTGGCTGCTGCTGGAGCTTGAGGAGGCCTTTGGGGCACAATCTTCATCTGGCTGTTTCTTCTGAATATCTGTGGAAAAAATAGTGAGCATTTTAACTGAATATATCATGAGCTTTGGGCATGGGTGGTTGTTAACTTGAGTGGCAGGAGGAAAATTTTACTCACAAACATCATATTGACTGTGGAACACTGACACAGTTCTGATTAAATGTTAAGCACTTAAGCACTTTTCTGCTCAATTGATTACTAATAGAAATGTACCATAATTGAGGGCATCTATGGAATTGAAATGGAGAAAAAAAAACCAGTAAAAATGGAACCGCATCAGTGCTTGTCAAATAAATTCGGTGAGGTGAGGGTAACACTAAACTTTACCCTTAAGGTTTTTGCTCAGACTTCTTCACCTACCCCTTGGACACTTTCACACCTTGTACATTTGGTCCAAACATCCATACTTTTTCAGGTGAACAACACTCTGTGGACCAAGGATGGAGACCAAAATGAGGTGGTCTCGGTCCGGATTAAAATGGACGAAACAGATGGTTTGGATCATTTATAAGGTGGAAATACTTGGTTAAGCCTTCCTAACCAATCACAGGAAATTATGCAATGCTACTAAAACAAAAGAAGAAAAATAACTGAAAGACAGAAGTTAAAAAATTACCTAAAATAAAAGTAACGGAAGAGCATACGAAGCACACCTAGATGATCACCACAGGATGTAGGTACATCAGGCAATGTTATTTAGTCTATTCTGAAAATTGCAGTGTGACAGCAAAACTAACTGGACCAAATATATTCTATGGGAAAAAAACAAACAAAAAAAAAAGGTTGGACTGACAGGTGTGAAAACGCCCCTAGTCACTAAAGGCCTTTCCAGAAGAGCAAGCAGCAATGAAGACTTTTTTTTCTCCCAGGGTCCCCACAACACTTTGCACAGGTCAATGTTAAAAACAATATCAAACAGAATGAGAACTTACCTGCAAAACATTTTGAGCAGAGATTCATAGTTTTGCTTGACCTGAGTTGAAGAACACAGAGAAAAAAAATATACCCGTCAAACACTTGCACAATTATCCAATGTCACATGTCAAATGCTAGTAGCAATCAACATGACAGGACTAACACGATTCTGTACCAGGCTGAGACTTAAGTCCTCATGTGGGATCTGAGTTGTACAGAAAATTTCAAGATGAGGAGTGTGATCCAGGCTATTGTATTAAATTATTCACTAGATCCAAAGCAGTCATGCTATGAGGCAGTCAACATCTATACATCAAAACACTTAAGAGGAAGCTTCAACTGGGGTTTGGCTTTTGTGTCGAGCTGTGGATCTTAGCAAATGTTAACTTAGACTCAGAGGTGAACTGAAAATATGATGGCAAAGGGTCAAAGGTTAAAGGCGCAGTGAAGTAATTTCTGTCGATTCTTACAAAATTCTTATTATTTCAGACTATACAACAGTTCACAGTAGTCTCCCATATCATATCAGCATATCAACATCATGTGTAACCATACTGCAAATATGTAAATAATATATATGTATGCACAGGAAAGTAATTTAAATAGCAGATATTATTTTACATTTCCTGTTTCAGTCTTAAATGTTCTGTCTGCCTTCTGCACTTTCAGTATTTTCAGTATTTTTCTGCTGCAAACACTGCAATTTCCCCACGGTGGAATGAATAGAGTCATATCTTATCTTATCTTATCATCTTATCTTATCTTATCAATCTCTAAGGAGTGCATAGTAATTTATTTATATTTGATGCACATGTTCACTTGGATTCAAAGTTTAACAGACTGACTTGCGTAGCCAGAGGTCAAAGGTTACAGTCACTGTGAACTAATAAAACATATACTGTATTACAGAAAAAAGCAATGGGTTCTACAGTTGCTACTTATCAGGTATCTGTAATTAAGAGGCAGTCAAAACAGCATGCTGGTAACTCAGAGAACTACATGAACAGAATATGATGCGAAGCCAGTGGGCAAATCCGATTGGACTTCCGCTTATTGACTCCTCACCCAGTGTCATGCAGAGGAGCAAGAACTTACTAGTCCCATTAGCTTACATGCTTTCCAGCCACGTGAAACCTCTACTAGTAGACTAATCCTTTTACATCAATGGAAATGATCTTACTTCTAATCATGTGTTTTCTTTTACTGATCAGAATCTTTGATCCAAATTCTTCCCATTTTGAGGCTGATTGCTGAAGCCTTTCTGATTTCAGGGGCACATCTCTTTCACAACAGATGGCTCTGGCTTTCCTCTGAGAGGGCTCCTCTCATTTCCTCTCCAGCCGGTGTCCTTACTGTCTGCGCATTGAGCGTGACGGTCGCTGCTATCAGTCACATTCTATTTATTTTGGGCGCTTCGTTGCACACCTTTGTCCCCATTTCTAAATGTAGGGTCAGCTGCAGTCAACCTGAGGGCTTTCTGTCAGTCTGCTGCTGTATCGTCTTGGGTATAAAGGGGAAAAAGAGGAAGGAAGAAATGAGGATAGAGGAGAAACCTCATCGTGAGACGCAGGCAGGGAGGAAGCCAATCATGGGTAAACAACAAGTCATTTCCTGTTGTCAACCTTACAAATTAAACGTAATCAAACCACAGATTAATTAAAGAAAGTAAAAGGGGTGAGAGTGGGTAAGCACACAGGCAGCCAAAGTTTAAACGGAGTGAACATAATCAGTGTATTTTATAGGCAGCCCACTGCCGCTGCTAATGAGATTATCTGATTGGACAAGACAGGAAGATGGATCCATCACCTTGGTGATACAGTGTGACTGACACGAAAGAGCACAGCCATGGATTGGTGATAAATGGTTTGAGGGAATTGAATTGTAATAAACACAGTGTACGCGGCCAGTAAAAGAGAAAAACTTCATAAACACAGACAGAAATGGAAAGTGATAATGTTCGCAGTATCACAAAATCAGAATTAGTCATAAGTCTTTGTTATTACTTGTAGAGCTGACCATTTACCAGAAATAGAGACAAATAGGTGGATCAGATGCCTGAAGATCAGAAAACTGATGATGACTTAACACTTTGATTTATGGTGTATTGATTATGAGTGTCAAATCTGGAGCACAACCTAAAATGATGAACACTGTGTTGTATGGTGGTTATTTTTAGCCAGTACGCTCCTTTTCAGCGTTCCATAAATTCCTAAAATGCATAGTGACTATTTTTATTTTTTAAGTTACTTCACTCTGTCAGTCATATATTTACACTATTGCTATGATTCTCAACCCTGTGACGAATTTCACCTTCTGGTACATGAGATAGGGTGAAGGCAACCCTACTGAAGATTTAGCAATTAGGAAAATAAATGCATGGATGCTGTAATGCCGCTAAATTCTCAATAATATAGTGAACATGTAACTATGTACCAAACACAGCAATTCTCTAACTAAAATCCAACATTCCCCTCAAGTTATTTTAATGATGATCTGCTTCTTGACTATATGTCCTGTAAACTACCATTGACAAAACAGATTAACTGATCCTTAAATTTAGCCAAAATGTCAAATAATATACATCCAAACATAACATAACTGAAAATCCATGCCTTAAATCTGTACTACACTTCTAAATGAATGAATTCATGTGGCACAATGAGCAGGTGCACATAAAAACAGCATTGTTTGTTTAATATTAAAAGATGTGAAATATAACCCTGCTATATTTGTGACAATTAAATCTTTATTACTGTAAATCTTATACTATTACCAGGTAAATATATTCTTCTATTTTCTATTCCACTGCATCACACAGCTGAGACAAGGTTTTAAATATCCTCGTTTCATTATAGTAAACATTTAAAAGCCAAAGTAAATGCAGGTTTGCCAAATTATTCAATATTCCATTTAGCTAAAGCTCTCTCTGAAGCAGGGTCATTACTAAAAGGTCCAAAACCGACTCTCTGATGCCATATCGAGGAAAAGGGAACAAATGGAATGGATGAACTTGTTCCCTTTGCCTTCTTTCTTTGCTTTTACAGTCAAAGATTACTCAAAGACAATCAAGCCGGCTGCTCTCAGGGGGAATAGCAAAGGGACGTACAAGGATTAATTTGACATCTCCTGCTAAATGCCAGATGCAATTACAGCATATAAGGCACAAAGAGTCAGTCACAGGCATACAAGGTCTATGTGTAGATGTGCCTATTTAAACAGAGAAGAAAATGGAAGATGTGTAAGAACTAAAGAGACATTCAGAGATAAGTGCCCTGACACCGAGCATCACCCTGTGTTTAAGTGAAGCAGAATTATCGTCATTTCTACTAAACTTTTGGTCAAACCTGCCCCAGGTTCAAGTGCTATTTCTACTGTCATCAATGATTGCAAACTTTTGGAACATGGGAACGCTATCATAGGATTTTACTATTAGTTGTTAGAAGACACAGGTTCAGCTAAGGACATATGTTCATTGTCTGCAATTTTCAAACATAGCTAGTTGATTAAAAAACATTAATTATTATTATTTACCAGTATTATGCATCAGCAACTACTAATTTAATTAAAGCATAATTCAAACCAACAGGCATAAAGAATTAATTTTGTATCAGTGCCTGGGTAAATACAAGGCAAATACTCTGACAGTACAAAAAAGTATAAACAAACAATTATAGCACTCAGCAGAGACAGTATGTAAAACAATGTCATCACTGTATTGGTTCTGTGGTAAAAGAGTGAAAAAAAAAAAGATCACTTTTGCGGTATGTGTTTGGTTAAAATACACATTAATTTCTTTTGTTTATTCAAGAAACTAATGTCGACCTTCCAGATAAAAATAATATCAGTGTCTTCATGCCATTCATTCTCATCTTAACAGCATAATACGGTTTTAACTTCGAAGGAGGAGAAATCAGTATTTGGTGAACTAACCCTGATTTTCAAAGCTTTCATGCATCTTGGCCTGGTCTCCAAAAGTCTTTCACATTGTTGTTGGGTGCTTTATGTCACTTCTGGTGCAAAAATGCTATTTTCAGTGGGGTTCAGGTGGGGACAGTTTATGTGATCTCTAATTTTTTTCCAGAGGTGTATGTAAATGGACAACTTGGACAAAACTTTAATGCAATGTTCTGGCAGAGAATTTGCGTTGTAATGATACTGTGATAAAGCTGCAACGTTTGATTGCTTTGTCGCATTACAGAGTGAAAATTACATAATTAACTTTGGTCAGAGAGGAAACATGAATCCTACCAATTCCTGAGCACACTGTTTTCAGGGCGTAGAGAATCTACCCTGCAGACTTTGGCTTATCACAGACATTTTCAGACAGGTAGGGGTTAAATTCATGGGTGACAGCCATAACTATATGACTCTGCAGCTCTACTCTATGGCTCAACAGGGAAGCTTGCAAAAATGTTATCTCTTTCCCAGCAGCAGCATTATATCATTTGCACTTATATTAGCCCTTTGATTTGGACAGATAGGAGGAAACTGCAGATTTTTCCCATGATTTTGGCTCCTGTATATTAATATCCTTTAAGATTATATGAATATACAGTACAAATCTGGAGATAGCACTATTGCACCACCTCCTGCACCTTTAATATAGTAATTAGATTTTTTTCATTCATAATTTTTGTGCCGATTTTATTCAAATCTAGATCCTCAATAATGTACAGGTTACTACAGTTCTCTAATGTTGTACACATCAGGTCATCGATCCATTACAGGGTGCTTGCTCTTCAATCAAACAAAAAATTCCACACTTTTTCAAAACTGCTGTTGTTTTTTTCCAAGACCTTGACTCTATGTACTTTTATACTTTCATGCATACTGTTTTGGTTGAGATTGTACCTGTTGTGTGTAGTAGAAAAGTTCATTTAAATAAATGTATGGATGAATGAATGCATAATTCGTAGTACATTATGTTTTAGTGACAGAACAATTTTCAAGACATATGAAAATCACAAAAGTGCATGGATATCACACAAACATCACTGGAATCATTCCAGAGTCAACTGGTGAATGAAATTATATCTAGTTTTTTATATGCTTTCCTCATGTACTGTATTTCTTATCTTCCAAGATTATGTGCCTTTGAGCATATTCTAAAATTCAACTATGAGAGAAACTTTCTTCAATACTTTATTCAGACTTTCACACAAAATTCCAGACTTTTCATGGTCTGGAAAACAGCATTCTTCACAAACTTCAATAGTTTTTAAGACTTTCAAGACCTGAGCAAGCACTGTACAATATGAAAAAAGCATTAGGAATTTCATTTATGATAGCAGAAATGTACTTTGTGACTGACACTGTTTTAGTTTATGGTTTACATATTTATGGTTTCTACACATGTTCATTTGTTTATAACTGTAAAGAAAATGCTGCAGGTTTCGCATCACTCAATAAACTAGATCATGCTGTAACCCTGGCTTAGCATTCACACACAGGGTTTAGCTGCAGCACCCAAGCCAAATTAATGTAAAATCAATGTAAAGAATGCCAACTAATTAAATAACTCTCCCAAAGATCAAATGCTTGGTCCCTAGTGGACTGTGTCTTAGCTTTTCAGATGTTGGATCTACTCAAGTATTTCCAGATATTAGTGCACTGACATGGTAATAATAATGGCTAAAACTCCAAAATTATATTGACTTTAGTGAAAAATTTCTTGTGGGAGAAACACTAAACCAGTCATCTGTTTACGTCACTCCCTCAAAAACTCTGGGAAAAGTCCTCTAAAAACCACTAATAAACCCTGGTTCAGGAAGACTCATTTACTGTGCATATTTATCAATATTTTAGAAAGTAGCCAGTCTATTTAGACCTAACCAAACACACACTGAACACTAACAGGTTTGTAACGTCATGCAAATATTCAGTGCAGCTGGGATGCTTACAGTATGCATCTTCATTATAAGATTAAAATAAGATAAAGATTATCTTTGATACTGCCACCTCTGAATCAATGTTAATATGTGTCTCATACATAAATAATGAGTTTGCACAGTCATACAGGACAGTGGGGTTTTAAAGCGCCCACAGTCCAATTTAGAGTCCAGTTCAGATTCAGTTAACCCTGAAAGATCTAAACAGATTCCAGTGATCAAAAGTACCTATTGATCTAAAATGCTCACTAATCCTATAAGTATATGCAAATCAACCCATGTAATTTAACAAATATGTGTTTGCTTTTTTGTTCAACTGATCATTGAAGAAAAGTTAAAAAAAAAAAAAAAAAACTAGTTAGTTTTCTCTGTTCTGGTATAATTACCTTTGAATTTATTCTGAGCCTTTATAAACATCTACATCATCTGTAAATTACATATAGGAAAATACCTTATTTTCTCTGACAATTGCAGAGGATGACATGATAAATAGTGATAAATCTCTTAGATGTCACAACAGAAATAGTTCTAGTTCTCTAAGGGTTAACAAGAAAACATAAGTTCCTGTTTCCACAAGTCGTTTTGTGATACATCCTACAGAAGTAATATTTTACTTTGGTTAAAACTGTAAAACACACAAAATAAGCCGGTTTCTCGGTGCTGTCACACCTGTCACAGCACCTGGAAGGCTTAGCTTACATTCCTCACATTCTGCATGAGTCTGCAGGAGGTTACCGAGGCCAGCTGGTGTTAGCTAGCAGCTAAAGCTACAAAACAATGGGGAGGGGGGTAATAACAACGAGAGCAGCTCATCCCTGCTTGAGCTGCTAAAGCTAGTGGCTAGCCACTCTGCTAGCTTTCCGTAGACAAGAAAGCATCCTAAACCAAGACATTTGACAGATTATTGGCCTTACCCCCAGAACCCACAGGGACAGCGCGGGGGTATAACGTTTACGTTAGTCGGAGGCTTGCTGCCCTCGCTCCCCGTGTCCCCCATGTCGGTCTTTCGTGAGTCTCTCCGCGTAGCAGGTGAATCCGGGGATGGACTAAGGGCCTCGTTTTTGCGTTTAGATCCCTCGGCTTTAATAGGTACAGAGTCAATACCACGGTCAGATTATCCTTCAGAGTTTCACAGGATGACGGGGGGCTTGCCGACACTGGCGGCCACAGGATATTTACAATAAAAACAGTTAAACTCGACGCTGAGGTGTTGGAGAAGCCAACGACGGACAGAGCCACCGGGGAATCCTGGGCCGATCAGCTGGAGTGAGGAACCGACCACTGCTGCGGAGGGGGGATGTGTGTGAGGGGCAGGGCAACTAAACATGAAAAATACTCTTTATTTGGAACATATTGTGACATATCATTTAATCATAGTCATTGTAATGCTTTGACAGTCTAAAGAGGTAATCTGAGTCTGCACATTATTAATCTGACAGATTTGCCTCTGAGGAGTCCCTGAGTTAACTTGGTACGATCCATGCAAAACTATCCACAACTAGGAAGCTCAAACCTTGTGTTTACAGTGTGTGGCTGGAATGTAAAGAAGGGCATAAAGCATTTCTTTTTCGTCTGTTGAAATTAATTTATGAAAAAGTTACCTAAATTACTTGATTTGATATTCCCCCGCAATAAAATCTAACTTTACTGAACTGGATGTACATTTCAGTTGCAATGCCAGCATTAAAGTTAGTATTGCATGTCAGAAAACTATGAAACCATCCTGTGTCACTAGTGCTTTTAGAGACTAACTTTGAGGAGCATTTATTTTTTTCTTTTGCAGCCAACACCTTATTTCTGATGTCTGAATGTTAGCAACAGGTGTGCATTACAGTAAACTAAAAATCATCTTTCAATATATTTACATATACATAGTTCATAAATCAAAGGGCTCGTATAGAGGAGATTAAAAACATACATGTTATACCAAAGAAGACATTCTGAATTATCAATAACAAAGTGTAACTGTGGGTGGTCTGAACTTTACATTTAAGTGGCAACAATTCTTGTTATGAGAAATCACATTTGTAGTGATAATCATTTTTATACACCAGTAGTTTCAGTCTTTTGCACTAGTGCTTGATAGTTTGACTGAAAATGTGTTTTATTTGGCAGGCTTACAGTATATCACAGTATTTAGAACATAAAAACATTTTAATTTCATAATGCATATAATGAAAACATTGATCACTAACTATATATTTAACTCTTACCTGTCTGTAGTGGGATGGATTATTATGCCCTTACAGAGGTGTAATGTTGTCCTGCAAAGACAACTGTTGGTTATTACTGTTATAAAGTTATAACTGTGGGCACACTTGTCTAAGTGCAAACATTATAAATGAAATGTAATAGGAAATACGGGAAAAACTGATTCAGCAGTTCATCCAGTACACTGTTGTACTGTTTTGCACCCCTTGCAGAGCCAGACCATAAGATACATGCATCATGGAACCAAAACTGGAATATATATCTTATTTATGTGAAAAAACAGACTGATTGTTTTTCCTTTGAAGCATTATATTGATGTTTTGAAAGATTTCATTATTTTTTGTATTTTGTTGTCAGTTAGTTTGAATAGAGCATAAATTGTGGTGGGTCCTGAATTGCAGACATAAATAGTAATTCAGCAGTTTTTTTGCACAAGCTTCCGGTTCTAGACAAGAATTAACAAAATTCAGATTGATTAAACATTAACAATAGTTCATATTTTGATTTCATAATTCAGTCTTTGCTGCAGTTTGGGGGATTTGTTTGGGTGATGCTCACAAATACTGATGGTGCTTTCCATAATAGCAAAAACAGCATTAGAAAATCTTTTCTTTTCCCCCCAAAATGACTTTAGAAAGAATACAGCCCTTTACTTCAGAGCCAGGAGGTTTGGATTCCCCTCAGCAAGACCTGCCAAGAAGTAACTTCTGTCTGCAGGGAAGGACAAGTGGGCCCCGGATGGAATGAAGATAGATAGCTGATAGTTCATTAGGTAGTTAGGAACTGAGAGCTGGGAGGGGCATCCCACAGAGGACTGAAGAAATTCATTTTTGAGAGCCCATATTCCACTTTAGGGCCAAACACTACCAGCAAGGGCTTGGTTTTTTGTTTGTTTGCTGTTCAGTCTCAGGCAAACTTTCAGTCATTTTCGTTTGACAGTTTGGCAACTGGAGACATGATATTTCGAAGGGAATAGATTGTTTTCAGATAAACAAACAGATAATGGTGGTAATTGATTGGAGCAAATGTGGCCATGGTGAGCCCAGATTCTGGCCCTGAAGCGAAAATATGTTGTTGCTACTCTCCCATACAGCCTGAGTCCAGCCTTGGGCTTGGTGGTCCTCAAGAGATTTGCAGAATACCACTTCAAAGACAGACTCCCTCTCCTCACATACCACATATTCTCTCTACTGCCCTCCAATAAACACAAGAACTTAAGGAATTAATTAGACTCTGGATCAAACAAGGGTTGGTGAGTTCAGCTTTATGAATTCACATGTTGAGCATTGTATCCCATGTCATGGGGGATCTTTGATATGTATGTAGACACATGACAGCTCACACCGACAGTCTCTTGATAGGTCTGATATCCACTGAGGAATATGGTTAGAGATATTTTGCTAGTTTTGCTTCTTACTCTTTGGGACAGGACTACAGCTGTGTAAAAATGAAAAGAAAAAAATTTGCTTCACCCAGCAACTGCTCCTTGAAGACCTGTTCTTTAAAGAGAATTTCTGCGAAAGGGCAGCTTCTAAATTAATTTTCCAGTGGCTTAGATCAAAGAAATTTATGGAACATCATATTATCATTTTTATGTTATGGGTGGAGCACATTTAGGGAAGATTTTATGTATATGTAATACAACCCACTGTATTCTAATTGATGTGTTACATGTCCATCCTGCTATCTCAGAGTCTCTGTGAAACTAATGTTGATTTATTTATTTAATGGGTACAATAACAAATCTCAGGACATAAAATATGCCCGGCTATATTTGCATTACCCTGTGTGTCAATAAATAAAGTTGATTTATGGCAACTAATATGAGAGGCAGTCACTCCTAAACATGCTATAGATGGATTATATTGGAAATCTGTGAGAACACATTTGTCCATAAATGACAGTGTTTCTTATCTTTTAATGGCCAGATAGGAAGATTGGTTGTTATTGACTGGAGGACAGGCAACATTTGGTGTGTGAGGGTATATCAGAAAACAGGATTCCTAAGTTAGATAACTGTAAAAAGCATTTTTGATTTAAGTTTGAGGGCTATTTGTACGTTTGATATTGACTTTTACTACAGAAAGTCTATCAGTGATCCTTACTATTTGCCAAATTCAAGGATAATCAATTTCATTGACTATTCTATTCTATTAGATATGAAAACATATGTAGAGAACAGTCTCTCGTGTCATTCATTGATTAACATATTTTTGGCAGTCCAGTTTAATGCAATGCACTTGCTGTGTGTTGATTGAATTCTGTGAAATGATGCAAAGTGCAAAGGCTGTAGAGCTGCATAAATGTTCATACACAGACAAGGAAAACCATCTTTGACGAGCAGCTGAGAGATCACAAACTTGGCTGTGAAGCAGTAGTGGCTGTAGGCAATGTTTAGAAGTACACACAGGCAGGATAAACATCAGAGAAGACCCTGCCAGGCAGCCAGTAAAAGCTGTTCGTACTCCTTCATTGAAGGCTAACTGCCCCCCTACCCCACCCCCCCACTACCACCAACACCTAATTATTCCGTCTTCCCTTACACTCTCTTTCACAGAAAATAATTATTTCCTTGACCTGTCTCTGTCTATGTACCTCTCTCTGTGTATTTATGTATAATTTTTTTCATTTTTTTTGCACATTTTTGCTGTTCACACAACACACACATACCAACTGTCCTGCCTCCCACTGTGTGCAGTATGTGTAGCGAAGCCACCCGTGCATCAGGCAGAGAAAGCAACACAAGCAGCCTCCCTACCATCTCACTATCTGCTGATCAAAGAGCCGCTAAACAGCCAGAAACTACAGCGGGTGCAAAAGAGGAGCATGCACAGCAGCACAATTAGCAAGCACTACTTCTTTAGATGCTGAATTTGATCCTGATCCCTGACATTTCTCACACACAAACACAGTCATGCAGATATGTGCATGCAAATGTGTAAACACAAATGTGCATAACTTATATTTGTATTTAAAATTCCAAACATAGAGTCTCCATATTACTCAAAATAAGATGAACTGTGGTGGTATTAGTGAGTGACTGTGCATGATATCATCAATCACTGATCTGTGACTTCATTTAAAGTTAAGTGAGATTTTTTAAGAGTGAAAAGCAGGAAGGAGAAAAGGAAGAAAGATAAAAATCCAAGAGGAAAACAAAAGAGTGAGTGCAATACAGTGAAGAGAAGGGATGTGAGATAGGGAAGAGGTTACAAGGGTAAGACAGTGAAAGACAGATGGAGGGAGAGTTAAATGGTCAGATAATCCAATGATGGAGAAGTCAAAGGAGATTTTTTTTTCACTGCAAAACATGCATGATTAAAAGCAAACAGAGAACATATTATACCAAAGTACAGTATTAAACAACTGATCAGAAGCATCATCTATCCCCTTTGGCTCAGTGAGATCACAGCTGCTGAGTTTTTTGTGAAAGAAGAGGCAGCAATTCTAGATTTTAATAAGTTACAAATACTAGTGGCTCAAAATTACATTTTTCTATTTTTGAGCACAGTATCTGCTGTGCATAGCTGTAGCAATGAGGTGGAAAAACATCATGAAAGCAGAAATAAATGCAATATAGAAGGATTAGAAGTTGTAGAAACACACACAGTAAAATTAAAATTGAATGTAGTAAGAGAACAAAATCAACAAAAAACTCCAAACAGATCTGTAAAGTGGCAATGGAAAAGCTATCAGATGAAGGCATTAATGAGACATTTGTTAGGAAACAGTCATCTGCAACCTAATAATTCAAATGAAGAGCATTTTTTCATAATGTTCTCAACACTAAATGCAATGCCAGGACATTGCTGGGAGCAGAGCCAGGTGGGAGTGAGCCACAAATCTGGGGAATGTGTCTGGAAAAAAGTGATGTGGATCCTCTACTGTAAAAGGATCAGAGTGTACATGAAATGGCTCTGGCTCACTTCAGTGCCACTGCTTATTCAAGTGTGCCCTCCAATGGAGGAAAACAGGTCATGTTGACAAAGCAGACTTCTCTGTTGGATGTTTTAAGTGACTTGGTTCTTTCCCCTCTTGTATTTGGGCTGTACAAAGATTTTCACTGTGGCATTTCTATACAGTCAGTGAGCAGAGAACCTTTTCTAAAGTCACTCTTGAGTTATCACAGGTAAATCCAAACATTCAGGCCAATTCTCTCTTGGTCAGGTCAGTCATGGAAAGGAGATTTTTAATCTAAATGAGGATTTTGCCAGGTTAAGTACAGTGTATAATAAATAAGGGAAATAATAAATGTATTTTAAGTAAAGTTCTGTAAACAGTGGAAACATTCTTCTAAAATTTTTCTGATAAAATCTCTGCCAAATAGGGGCATTTTCCCTCTTTGAAGTTTTAAGCATTATTACTTAACAATCCAAAAACAACTGGACTGAGCACAGACTTCATTTGTGGCATATGTTCATTAGTAACGCATTATAATGCAGTTTTTGGAAAGGTCGCTGAATGATTGCGAGGTTTTAATCCAAATGCTAATTTAGTAACTGATTGGAAAAGCTCAGTAATATGATGATAATGATATGCAGATGAGTTCCCATCAGAGCTGTCTGTCCATTAATGAGATGATATTTGAATGTACTGTACGGGCATGTGTATGCGCGTGTCCATGCAGGCAAGGGTGCAGGCATACGTACGGAATGTGTGCATATATTAGAGTGCACATTAACTTTCATCAGAATATTTAGCATATTAATGTTTAATCAATCTACACTGTGCTAATGCAAAGTTTGATTAAGACATGCCATAGTCAGTAATTAACAGACGGAAGCAACTGCACTTGATTATATTGCAGCCAGTTTACATGACCACTTCGTCTTCTATTAGGGAAAGTTTGAAAATCCAAGACATGCACCCTGAAAAACTGCCCACGGGCAAGTGCAAATGTGTATGTTTGAAAATAAATTGTAGAGTGGGTTTTTAGTGGATGTGTACAGAAATTTCTTGGCTGCATTAATAAATATAAATGCAACTGAGTGGTAGCTCTCAGAGCAATGACTCAGGTCCGTTGCTGGATAGATTTTATTTTACATGGATTAAAGATGTGTTTTGGCAGGTTTTCATTTATAAACCCAAAATGTGTGCCCAAAAGTGGCAGAAGACACATAAAGATATCAGCCTTTGAGCAAATGCAATATGTTGAAAGTATTAAACTGTATTTTAGAGTAACAAAACATTCTGAAATGACGGTGTCAAAGCGATAAAACACCATTGTATGCACATGATCTATTAAGCTATCAGATTTAATATTCATTACATGGCGCTAAACAGTAAACAGCCTCATCTCACCCCCACTCCATCAGCACAAGGAGAAATTACACCAAGTCTCGTTCTCAGGAAGACTCCAAGTCATTCACTAAAATAAACATGTACAGTATCCAACAGAACTAATTTTTCACATGATACAAGAAAGCATCGTGAAGATTTCTGAACATGAATAATTATATTTTACAACCGCAAATAAGACACTGACTCATTAGTTCTATTAAAAAGTCAAACTCTCCTCATACTGAATGCAGAGTTGCCTGCTTTCAGCCCAAGACCCAAATGAAAAATGTTGTTTCTTTCATCCTGGGACACAAGCACATTAAGGAGTGATGAAACAGAATGTAACTACTCATTTCTACTCTGCAAAGTTTCAAAATATAGGAGATGGGGCAGAAAAAGCCCAGGCATTTATGTTATATTACAACAATTTGCACCCAAAAATAAGCTAGAGTTCGAGCTGCCCATTTCCAAATGAGCCCTTTGTTTTTATGCAGATCTTTATTCTGCACACAAGACCTATAGAGAGCTCTGTGGGACAACAGCATTCTTCAACAAACACACACATACATTTAAACAGAGCCAAACATAATAGGCTACACAAATGGCACCCTGCCTCTCTGGACAAGTCTCGCCTAATTTGGCAGAAGTAGTGTCTGTGCAAATGTCCTCTCTCATTCAGCAAAGCCAATGCAGATTCACTGGCATCATGCAAACAAGCACTTTCACACCAAGGAATTTCTCTTGGGGAAATCCAAGTTGTATAGAATGGAGTAACTGTGCCACTAGAGGGCGACAAGAACCTAATGTGCTGCATCAAACTTGTTGTACTCAAACTTTCAAAATGCACATTTGACCAGACACACATTAACTTATGGATTTCATCATCATGCCTTTAGAGCAATATAGAATAAAATTGATTAAAAACACAGTATACATTTAAAACAAAAAGAAAATCTTACAAATGTCTCAGAAAATATGAAAATGACAGAACAGCAACTACATGTGTAAAGAACAGTGTTTTACTGACATCTGGTGGACAACATTTGGAACAGCAGTCCATGATTACTGTCACTGGAAATTATTTCCTGCCCGCTTAGTGCTCAACAAGATTAAAACCTGCAATGATCACTTCATAATACTATGTAGCGTTGTTACAGTATATTACAAAACGAAAGAGAAAATAAAGCTTAATGTGCAAACATCATGTAAGTAATTCTGATTAGTTGTTACACCCTCAGGAGAAATAAAGTAAACATTTCAGCATAAATCTTCTTTACGAACTCTACTGAGCTTTCATGAGCTTCTTTCGTTAATACAAACAAAATGTTTACTTTTTCCCTTTACACAAGGCAAATCCTGTAGCAGCTACAAAGCAAATGATCTTTGGAATGAAACTCTATTGCACATTCATTACATGAAAATGTTTAACATAACTGCGTCAAAAAGAAAAAGACTGTGTGAACATTGTTTGTTATTCACTTTATGAACTCTACGAGTTTTCTGTGCAATGTGTTGTGTAACATTTCCCATAATGTGGGTTACGTAACATTCTATCTCTGATCATACACTGAAAATTAACTATACCATATAATACATTTTAATAAACCAGTAATGTAAAATGGCAAACATGAAGTCAGGTTTCCTTTATGTGAAACTGGTACTCTCATGCACTCTATGAAAAAGTTTCCAGCCATAATTTGCAAACCAACCGACAAGTTTCTGGACAGGGCAAATGAGAAGAAGAAGTTGATGTGACCATCATTCAGTCCCTTTTCATTCAGTTATCTCAGGTGGAACTACTTCCATCAGCAGTTGGAGATGCATGGTGATAGGCCCTGCAGTGGAAAAATCACAGCACTATGAAATTATCTGTTCTGTTTTTACTGTGTACGAGAGTCAATCACATCAGTTACATGAGTTCAAGGAATATTAATAATTCATAAGTAAAATTGTAGTTTTATGCCTTCAATAAAGCAGTCGAGTTCCAATTTTCGTCCATGTCTGTCCAGGTTCATTTAAAAATTTGAAAGAATATAAGTATTTAATGTCGTATTACAACAAAATCAAAGACATGACTATGGACACTGTTGACTTGTAAGATTCCAGTCAATCATTTCTAGTAAGGAAATTACTGATTGGACTTTACCAGTCAGTAAAACCTGTGAGCTTGTGGAGGATCGTCAGAGATAGTCCTGGTTGTAAAATGTAAATTAATAATTAAACCTATATGAAACATTTGGTTATTAATTTCCTGTCATGGTCCTGCAGTGGTTAGCACTATAGCATGTAGCATGTTCTCCCTGTGTCTGCATGGGTTCTCTACAGTTACTCCAGCTCCCTTCCACTGTCCAGTGGTATGCACCTTAATAGGTTTATTGGTGAATCTAATTCTCCATAGGAGTGAATGTGACAGTGAATTGTTGTTCATCCGTATATGCCAGCCCTGCGATGAATTGGCAACACAATCAGGGTGTACCCCACCTTTTCCCCTTTGGTTGCTAGGGCAGACTCCAACCGCCCTGCAACCCTCACAAGGAATAAGCTTTTCAGAAAATGGATGGATTTAGCTTTTATAGTCCACCCTCTTCACCTCTCCTGAATGACAAACAGGCCAGGGAGGCTCCTCTTAATAATCAAATGTTTTATTTTGAATCAATGATTGATTCACAAAAATTAGTTTAGAGCATTTTTTTTGTAATTCAGATTATACTATCTCTTCTTTTATATCTATGATTTCATCCTATTATTTATTTGAGTGAAAACCTGTCCAATTTTGAGTTATTAGTCAAAAGTGTGTGAGGTTTTGGTCTGACAGAAAAGCATTTATCCACGATGGCCACAGACGACTGTACAGACGGGTGTCGGTGGTGTGAAGGAATAAAAATTCCATTAAACCAAAAGATATATTTATTTACATTAAACAACAACATGTCTCAGTTTTATTAACCCATAAAGACCCAGTGCTACTTATGTGGTAGTTCCAAAATATTTTTTTTCTCTATATTTATCTTTTCTTGAGTGATTTTTCACCATTTATTACAATATTATCCTCTATATTTTGTGTTTTTACTGTAAAAATCTGGTATTTTTCTCTATTTAATTCATTGATCATGTAGATGTTCATTAAAGCTCAAATTAAAGTTGAGGGTTATTATTTGAGACACAGAAAAAAATGAAGAAAACGTCTTTTTCAGCAAAATATATCACTAACTTAACATAAACCAAGTGTCTCTATCCACTGTCACTGATCAAACTGCATGGGTTTTACTGGTGAATCAATATTGTAGAAAATGACAGTGCCGTCACGGTAACTACAGAGCCTCTGAATGTCCAAATGGGTCAAATCTGATGACCATGAAAAGATGACAAACTGTATTTTACACCAATTAGTGCTTCAATGGATATTGAACAGTTTAGATCAGTAGACAGCTTTGGTCGTCGGCAGCTGTTTGGGTCTTTATGAGTTAAACCACTAAGCTGGTGCAGATATCACTTCAGTATAAGGATAGCTCAGAATCAACATTTCATACTTGATATGTGTTTGTTGCCACGCAGAACAGAAGTGTTATGAGTAAACTTACTCATGAGACGGCGTCCCCAGGTGACCTTACGGTGAACAAAGGGGTAATAGAAGAAGAGTCCACTGAAGATGAAGATAGAACAGTAGAGATACTCGAGCTGTGGCTTATCAATGATGGGAGCCAGGACCAAGTATAAGGACACCAGGACCATTAGTACTGCTATGACAATCGGCACCTTTGAGTGATCACACAATTACAAAGGAACCATTGTTAGTTTGTGTCATTTAATTCTATTTTGTGATCACAAACACAGCTGTAGGTTCAACCTATAAAAATGACTTAATGTTAATACATCAAATTAATATTATGTTATGTTATGTTATGTTCACTATATTTTCTTCCAACAAAAATTCAGCTTTGAATAAGGATTTAAACAGTTTCTGGAACAGCAAATATATTACAATTTCACTTGTACCGCACAGTGACATAAAAGCAAAATATAATCCTTATAAGAAGAGACAAAAGGGGGAAAAGGTGCAGTGTCCAAATGCATTCAATAACAAGTGGTGCCAGGTACCCCCTCGCACATATTGTAGCTTATTTTGGCATCGATCCAGCTGATGTCATCATGTCTATGTGTGTGCTGATGTCAGCATAGACCTAGACAGCATAGACAAATTTTGGCCATTATAAAAAGTTTTAAATTCACAAAAAATTTGAACTTTGACCTACTTTTCCCAAAATGTAATCACATATAATTTGGGTCACAGGCAATCTATAAACCAAATTTGGTATAAATTCAACCAATAGTTTTGCTACTACAGACATTTGAAATTGTGCCCATTATAAGTAAGTGGGGGTAAAAAGAAATTTTAAAAATTTATTTTAAAAAATTTTGAACTTTGACCTACTGTTCCCAAAAATGTAATCAGATCTATTCTGGGTCACTGGCAATCTATAAACTCAATTTGGTAAGAATTCAACCATTAGTCTTCCTGCTAGAATGTTAATAAATAAACAAACAAACCGAGCCAAAACAATAATTAATAACAATAATTAATTAAACAGAAGACAAACACAAACTACTGAGCTTGTGCTGATACTCTAAAACTAAATGTTGACAAGTCTTACCTTCACTGGTCTGTGGAGTTCCTTCCTCGTGAAGCGTAAAACTATGAGAGACAGGGCTGTCATTCCATAAAACAGCCACTGAGCAAAACTGAAGTAGTTAATGAGGGTATTAATGTCAGCTGGGATGATGTAGATAATGGACAAAATGCCCTAGAACACAAAACAAATAAGACAACAATGACTGATGGGTTACTTTATCTCAACTTGTTGGTATAACATGATTGCACTTAAAAATCACAAATAGAAAGATCTCCTCATACTTATATGGTTAAAATTGCACTTGACACACTGAATGATTGTATATACATTTGGATTTACTAATTCAGATGAAATAATAAGATCCAGTTTTATTAGATGATTCTTTGAATACACAGGACTTACATTAAATAATAGAGCAGGTAATGGCGTGAAGCGTTTCAGACTGATGTAGGATAAGATTTTCACCATGTGGCCTTCTCTTCCCGATACATAGGCCAGTCTAGGAGAAAAGAAAATTAGTTTTTTGGTGGTTTTTATTATTGAACTGTTTTTTGGAAGACTTCCTCTGTCTCTGTAAGACTTTAACCGACCTTAACAGACCTTAACCTTCATATTCTTATTTCCACACACATTGACCCTGTAAAGCCTGATCCATTAAATCGTTGACAAAAAAATTCCAGTTCTTTGAAACTGGAGCCTTTATTGGTCCTTCTGAATAACCCCCATTTTTATTTTTTATTTATTTATTTTTTTTATAATATCAATTTCCATGTATGAGTTCCAACTTTGTGTCATATTTTATATAGCGGGTCTCAGTGCTCAAATATCATTATTTTTGACCAAAAAAAACCCATAATTTAACATAAACATGTCTAACAAATTGTTAATTCCTTTTCAAAATTGGCAAAGTTCTGCCTCCTTCCTCATTAATGACAATCTTGTAGTGTCACTGGAAAGGCTTCTGGTGAATGAATTCCTCCTCCTTGGTGGATTATGTATCTAATTGTATACATCAGATTTGTCAAGAAAAAAAAATCACACTGATCATGTAGAGGGCTTCAAAACTCATGCATTAAATATGATACATCTGGCATTATGGGGTTAAGATAAATATTTGTTCTTATTTATTTATTTATTTATTTAATTTTTATTTATTTATTTATTTATTTATTTATTTATTTATTTATTTATTTATTTATTATTGTACCTTCCGGCAGTAAAACAGCTCCCATTGGCCGACCCAAATGTGGAGAAGACAACAAAGACTGGGACGATCCAAGACAGAGGGTAAAGGACTCTGTCTCCAAAAGTCTATACAGACAGAAATAATGTCAAGGAGCAAATTAATACTGAGCTTTACTTACAATTAATTTGGAGCATCAACCTTTAACACCGTATTGGTTGTTTATTATCAGATAATCTAATAGTTCATGCCATGTCGTTCTACTCCTTACCACAGCAACAGCCGGAGACAACAGCAGTTCAGTAGTGGTCATGACAGTGAAGTACGCCATGTTGACCAGGACGTAACAAACAGATACCAAAGGGATGCCAATGATAATAGCCAGTGGCAGGTTCCTGTGGCAAATTGAGAAGAAAATCTACTTAACCCTGGAAGACCTAGAAATATTTTTGTGATGACTTTCTGATGAATTCCCCCCTTCATTTAACCTTTACAAAACAATTTATTGCCATTTATTATAATATTGTCCTCCATAATTTGCGTTTTTCAGGGAAATTAAGTAGTTTCCTATATTTAACATACTGATCATGTAAACCGGAAAAAAAAAAGACTTTCAGCAAAATATAAACAGAAATGTAATCTACCTGGATGGGTTTTTCAGCTCCTCTGTTATGAAATTCAGCTGATTCCTGACAGGGATAAAAGGTATAATAAGAAATGTGAGTATTGTGTTTATCAGTTACATTGTCTCCTGAAGAGTAAACATAGAAATTCCATGTACTTGCTCAGCAAATTGCATAAATCTAGTTTTGCTAGTTTGTACTACATTGTCTTTGTTAGTGAAATTAGCATGTAATTATGTGGTGCTACAATGCATTAGCAATAAAATAATCCTCACTGGAAAAAATAAAAGTGAGGCCAAATACTGTTGCCCTCCATATTACAGCTTGATTATGTTTGGTTAATGCCATACGTCAGAAGTTAAAAAGAGGTTCAAAAGCAAAAAAAATATGTCGAACTTCACCCCTATTTGTACAAGTATAATTCTAGTCCTGATTCATCATGTCACAGACCCCTATGCTGAAACATTTGGTGGGGCTCTAGCTTTGGTGGTCAGGATCTTTCCTTTCCTCTAATAAAAAAAAAAAAAAAAGACAAATGATGTGGTAAACATAGAAGTTCAGATTCATTATGCGAGCTTTGTAGTTCACTGGCTTCAAATTGACTCTGTACGAAG
The DNA here is from genome assembly GCF_902148855.1 of Sphaeramia orbicularis. Taxonomy (NCBI): domain Eukaryota; kingdom Metazoa; phylum Chordata; class Actinopteri; order Kurtiformes; family Apogonidae; genus Sphaeramia; species Sphaeramia orbicularis. The sequence goes on from NC_043959.1 coordinate 41,579,853, forward strand.
TGCCAGATGAACAGCTCTTGTCATGATCACACTCACATTTTGGATGTTTTCAAGTCACAAAATACCCGAGTTTTGAATGAAAAAAGCATACAGGCAAAGTAAACAATCTTCCCTGTGGAGGGTGAATAGACAGAATAATCATTTTTCATCTTTTTGGAGATACAGATCTGTAGTTTACTAGCTACCATCTTATTCACATAGATATATTCATTAATATATTTCTAGTTTTTAAATACACTGATCAGCCATAAGATTTTGACCACAGAGATAAGCGGAAATTCTATTGATTATTTTATTTCAGTTGGTACCTTTCACTGGGTTGGATTTATTAGGCAGCATGTGAGCATTTCAATGCTGATTTGCTGGAAACAGCAAAATGAGCAACGTAAGGAACTGGCTTTGACCAAGGATAAATAGTGAACACACCCCTTCATTCCAAATAGTGAGCTAACGATGGGTCAGCGAACGCAGAGGCTTAGCGAATGCAATATCGGTTTCCGGGCTCCTTTCATTCACTAAACCATTGTGAGCTCACTATTTGTAACTATATGTGAGCGAACAAATGCGAACATCTCCGCTCCCAATGTTTCAGTTCATCTGTCAGCATTATGATTAGAATGAGGAATTATTATAGGCTATTTACACGCATACAGTATATGTATGTATGTGTCCGACTGGACGTCTAAGGATGACCTGGGTTTTTCTGCACTGGTGACTTTATTAACAGACCTCTAACTGGTTACGTAACCACGCTGAACAACAGGACAAACAGATTGTGTTCAAAAACTGATCTCTGTTCCGTTCCTTCATCCAGTCACTCACTCATACCTTATTATGCCCACACACACACACACGCTCTTCCCTTATACCACTCTCATTTATCTCTCAAAGCCACATCCACTCTGTCCTCTGCCCCACTATGTCCTGAAGTAATCTATAGCTATGCATAAATTGATGCAGAGAATAAAATTCAGTGAGCTGATCAGTCCTCACACGGTAAATTTGTTTTTGTTGGTGCAAAATGTTAGTGTTGTAGTCAAGACTGGCTTGACCGAGACCATGACACTGTGTTCCTGGTCTGCATTTGTTTGTACCAACCAAAAATGGACTAAGGAAGGACATCCCAATCTCAGGACAATTGAGCATCTGTGGAGATGTTGGACAAATACATCTGATCCATGGAGGTCTACCTCACTACTTCCAAGACATTAGGGATCTGCAGCCAAAGTCTTGGCCCAGATATGACAGCACACCTTCAGAGGTCTGGTGGAGTCTACACCTCTGGTCACATTGGTGGCAATAATGTTCTGTTCCCATAGATGCTTGATTGGTTGAGATCTGGTTGTTGTTCTTTGGACCACTTTTGTTAAATACCAACTACTTTACATTGGGGATGACCAATAAGATCTGGAGAGGTTCCGACCCAGTGATTTGACGGTCACAAAGTTGCTTCCTTTTCTTGTCCATTTTGCTGTTTTGAACATATAAACTTCAACCCACCTAATCCAAATTATTATTGCTTCTCCTTTCAGTGGTCAGAGAGTTATAGCTGATCAGTATATAGAGTAAGCCTAACTGCCACCATTAGAAAGCCTGTTAAAAAGTGAATGTGTGTTTTACCATCCATCATAAGCCCAGAGTCCATTATAAAATGCAAGTCCGATGGCTCCAACAGATACTGATGTGCTCTCAAAGGCATTTGAAAAGTTCTCTGTTTTTCCTGGACACAAACAAGAACACGTATTTGTAAATAATTCTTTGAGATTTGGTGTTTATGAAATGCAACAGTGTCTCTATTGAAACATTAGGACCTACCTTGTGCCAAGAGAACAATGCCAGCCACCACTATAATGATAATGATTAAAAGTTTGGCTGCAGTGAAGATGTTCTGCACATAACTTGCCAGTTTGACACTAAAACAGTTGACAATGACAATGGAAACTGAAATGACAAACACAAAAAAACCTAATCAGTACACACAGACACATTTTAGTTGACTCGTTTAAATTGCTGACACCTCTTGAGATGACATTTATTATCTATAACAATTATATTACTTGCAGGTCGTCCAATAACCGAAAGGTTGGCGGTTCAAATCCTGCTCTGCCCTAGTCATGTGCTGTTGTGTCCTTGGGCAAGACATCTCACCCACCTTGCTTTCAGTGTCACTTAAACTGGTGTATGAATGCATATGAATAATTGGTGATGGTCAGAGGGGTCGTTTGGCACATATTGGCAGTCACACTTCAAATTACTAAATTACATGTGTACCTGTGGGTACACATGTAATTTACCACCACCAGGGTGTAAATGTGAGAGTGGATTAATTATGGATCAATAATGTAAAACGCTTTGGGTGTTGTGAAAAGCACTACAGAAATCTAATCCATTATTATTGAAAATCATATTGGCATGTTGTTTCGTATGCCTATGCATTTGTAGAAGAGACTGAAAACACAAAACAGACTTAATCGACTGAACTGTACAAATATAATACATTTATTTGTTTTAGTTTGATTTGTCACACACTTTTAATGTAATCATGATCCTTTTATTCTCATCTGTTAATCTTTAAACTGTTTATGACTTGAAAGAGGAGGTCTGATGTAATTGATAACTGGCCTTAATAAAGCCTTGTACACAGGTTTATTGTGTTTCTTTACAACACGTAACATTGTCAGTGATCATTATACTTTAAACAATTCAGTAACATGAGGACGTGTGTCTACTCACAACCATTAACCTAAAACATTTAAAATGTAACTTACAAATAGCTGCTGCCGACAGACACTTGGTAACGACAACAGGAGGAGCGCATCCTGGGTAAAAGGGAGTGGAGGCATATTCTGCAAAGCTGAGGGTGATGATGGCAAAAGAGGAGGGCTTCAAAACAATGAGTGTGGTCCAGGAGTACAGGTAAGCTACGACTGAGCCAAAAGCCTCCATTAAGTAAACATACTCTGCTCCAGACTTGGTGATCATGGTGCCAAGTTCAGCATAACACAGCGCGCCTAATAACACACATGCAAAGACAATGGTAGAAAGAAATGAGGAAAGCATCAAGTAGACAAATAGAGACACCTTTTACAATTTGCACTTGTTTCTTGGGCGGAGGGGGTTGGGGGAGGGGGAGGGGGAGGGGGGGGGGGGGGGTCAAAGAAACAAACCCACTGCCAAACACACTTAAAGTCAAAGCCATCAAGTTAGTCTTAAACACATGTTAATGACAAACTAAGATACTGAGTTTGTTTCAATACATGGACAATGGACAGGGTACCCAACATATATTTCTGATAAGCTCTAGCAGCTACTCATGTCACTGTGAACACAATTTCATAGAATTATGGCAGGTTACATGTTTTTATTGTGACCTTGGGACGATTATTAAGTATCCAACCAACTGTCCATCCTTACCAGATGCCAATGAGTTAAGTTTAACAATTACCTAAAGTAAGTTAAATAACAAACTATAACCTTTAGTTATTATTCAAGTCCAAAGTAGTTAATTTGTTGCCCTCCAGTATCCAAGACTCAATGGCAAAACCCAATAATTATGGGCCCCAGTGTGCCCACAGTGTCCTGTACATTTCACAACTTTGACAAAACCTATTGAAGTTTTCACTTGGCCTGAGACGGTATAAGTGGACAGAGGAACTGTGGCATCACATATTGGTTTCTGAAATGCTATTTTGATGCAAGTAATTTTCAATTTTGCCACCACTCACACAATCCAGAAAAAGCACAGAAGGGACTAGCTTGATTACATTTAGATTGATTTAGAAAGGACTTGCCAGAAGTGGCAATATTTGGACAAAAGGGGCTGCAAGTATTATTAGGGGTCAGAGCCACCTGCAAGGGGTCACAGCTGAGCCAATGCTAAACAATAACTTAATGACTCTGTAAAAACCTTAAGCTTCATCAGCCAATGTGTGACAGTAATTTTAAAGTGTTGTTAGTGTAATTTACTGACCACAACAGTCCACACATGTATCTGTACGATGTATGATGTATTGATGACTAATATTTGACATTTTATATGTGACATTTTATGATTACTATTGCAAAAACTTAGCAGGATTATGCAAAACCACTGCTCCAATTTGCACCAAATTTGGTGGATGTGTGTAACATGGCAAGGGGAAGAACAATTATTGTGTTGAGTACAATCTGTCCATGGGTAGTGCTGCATCAGTTTTCACAATAATTGATGGAAAGTGTGGTGTGGAAGACTATCTAAACTTTTGGTCATGATCCAAGGCCAGCCCCCTTAATGCTGATTGGTTCACAGTGTTTGCTCAGACAGCTGCTATTCAAGGAAGCTTGATAACTGGAAACCATAGAGCAGGGGCGTCATACTCATTTTAGTTCAGGGGCCACAATCAACCCAATATGATCTGAAGTGGGCTGAACCAGTGAAATAATAACAATGAAAAAGAACAATTACATTTTGAAAATGTTTATGTCTACAAAGTTTCCTTAAAAATGTGAATAACATGAACAACCTGATGTGTCTTAAGAAAAATAATTGCAATTTTAACAATATTATGCCTCAGTTTATCATTTACACATGTGCATTACAACTTACTGATCAGAGTAGATCTGCAAATACACAAAATATTTAATAACAGGCGGAATGTTGGTCAAATAGTACTTACTTCTTTTAAGACATTTCAGGTTGTTCATATTTGTTCAGGTTATTCACATTCTTGTGAAAGGATAGTTTGTCAATCTAAGCATTTTCATGTAATTTTACTTTTTTGCACTAAAACAAAGTGAAAAGTTTAGAGTTGTCATTATTTATAAGTTATGATAGTATTTTACTGGTCTGAGTCCCTTTAGATCACATTGGTCTGTATGTGAAATGATTTTAAAATCATTGATTGTTAAAATCTTAAGTGTAAATTTAGATATCACAGATTCATCCAACAGGCCGGAACAGACCCTTTGGCTTTGGTTTTGGTCCATGGGCTGTATGTTTGACACCTGTGAATGATGAGGATGAGGATCCAGGTATCAGAGTGACTAGGTTCCATGTGCAGTACCATGCACATCCCCAGGAAGAAGCCATGGTGAACAGAACTAGATTCCAACAAAATGTTTTAGCACAAGTGAGACGAGATCCAACTGTACCACTAAAACAGGTTTGTGCAACATGTGGCAGTCACACACACAGATGTACTTTTCTTTACATTTCTCAGATATATAGGAACATAAAACTGTGAGAACATAGACACCCCATTTAAAGTGAGGACACCAGTTGTTTGTCCTCATTCTAAAGTAAAGATTTTAAACAAACAAAACAAACAAATAAACAAAAACAAAAAAAACAATGTCATTGGTTTCATTTCTGAAGTTTTAATCCCAAAATACTGTATTTACATTTAAAATCTGATTCACATTAAATTCTATTTTAGTTCATTTACATATTTGATAAATGATGAGTAATCAAACAGTGCTGGAATTATTGATCAAAAAGTGTTGGACTAAACTCTTTGTGTGCAACCAATGTACACTTTTGAATTAAGTGAATCCATATTGTTCTTTATTCCCAGAGTTAAAGTATTTATTGCATATTTTGAGGTTTCAAATATTTGTTGACGCAGCAAGATTAAAAATATACACTTCATCCAGAGATGTTTAATTTTTTCTGACAGCTGTTCAGTTCATAAAACCATCATTCCCCCTGCTCGACCAAGTAATGGTGTTTATATCTGTTGTGACTTTGTTTTAGCATTTTGTTAATTTATGTACACTGTTTCAAGACAACATGATATGGCAATTTTGTTTTCAAGGACAGAGAACTTAAAAGTCATGCTGAGTCCATACAGAGATATATGTTTTTGTGATATTTTCATTTCACTGCGTATATGGTATTGGCAACAGCCAGGTTATAATTGTATATAACAGCTAATAAAGCCTTCCAAGGGATAGGTAGTAATGTGTCTTCTTGAGTCAGAATTCAGGAGCAATTATTATAGACACCTTTCAGTTTAAAATATGACATAATCCACCAAGATATCACTACAATCTATGATTATATGACTGCATTTATTCATATATGACTGGATCTTTTGCTATTACAAAATCACATTTATAATTCCATGAACCCCTTTCTATAGAGGGGTAGAATTTAAAGGTGTACAGACTAAGATTTATGGGGTACTAAAGAAGATCTAATTGCACAAATTTAATATAATCTTCATCATTATGTTTTCATTAGTGCATAATCACTTGAAGATTAACATCGCTTTATTTTCATCACCTTAAAATGAGCTGTTTTCTCTACAGACAGAGCAGGTTGTGTGTCCACCAAGTTTCAACAACAGCTCAGAATGCACCTCCTCTTATTTCTGTTACAGTGCAGCGGGTGGCATCCATGCATCACCTTATATGTTACAGTGTGAGCCAGAGTTACTTTCCCCTTAACTAAATGTCCCAGAACAGATAAAATAAACACTGTCTGTAAATAAGGGACCTCCTCACTGTGGGTGAACAAGTGGAGGGATTCAGTTGGTTCCAATATGCAGCTGAACTCATATGCATCGCTGAAAACACTAAAACCTTTAAAACAGAGGCAGACACATTTCTCACCAAGAGTGGATAAGACCCCACAGGCAGCCCACACGAGGAGACAGGGTCCTATAGCTCCAGAATACAGCAGCACAGATTTGGGGGAAATGAAGATGCCTGAGCCGATCATAGTCCCCACAATCAGACAGATGCCACTCACAAGACCAACCTAAGCAAATGCAGAAAAAAGAAAATTTCAATTTTCACAACTTCCTTAAATGTGTTTTTCAATTATTAATCACAAACTGACAAACTTCCTGTAAGATCTTGAATGATTATCCTTGCTTTTTCTTGTGCATGTGTCTTCTGTGGGTAGTTTATCATCCAACTACTGCAACCATGGAATTCATTTTTTTGTCCCACCTGACCACATATCTCATCACAAATACTTAGATAGATAATAGAGTGAGTCAAAAATAGGTATACACTTGTCTATATTAAACACTGTATTAGTAATAATGTCATGGTGCACTCATGCTTTGCCACAGACCCCTCCCTCACACTGATTATATTCACCTGCTAGCATCTGAGGCAGATCTCCATTAGGAGCCTTTGTAAGCGCCTCCCCTGCTCAGGTGCGGTGCTGGATCATTGCTATTGCTTTCACTGCTGCTGCTGTTATTACCTCCATAGGCTCACCAAGACTTTCATCTCACCTCTTTGCCATAACCCGGACTCTCACCATCCTGACTCTGGACTATGTTTCAACATCAGGTTTTGTTTTTCATTCTCCCTTCAGTGCCAGTAAATGGTGAATAGTAAATGGACCGAACTTATGTAGAGCATTTTGTACACTTTCATGATACACCCATTCACACACACTCATACACCAGATGGCGGCTGCCGCCATGCAAGGCACTGCCAGACTGGACTGGGTTCAGTGTCTCACTTCACTTCGACATGTGGACAGTCAGGGCCAGGATTCGACCCTTTGGTCATTGGACGACCCGCTCTACCAACTGAGCCACAATTGCCCTGTATGTGCCTATATGTGTGTGAGTCCATTCATTCACCCACCCACGACACTTAACCTGAAATGCAATAACTAAATAACTTATATTTGTATTTATACTCACCTAAGGTCCAAAATAGCGTTGGGAGTGTAACTCCTTATGACAATGCCATGGAGAGATAACAGAAACCAAGCCTTGTTATGCGGCTGAAGACATAACAATGATCCTCTATATTACATTTTCTTTTTATTTTAAATGATGGTTTTGTTGTGTTTAAAGGAAAATATTTTATAGCAATAGAGAAAATTAAACAGTAACACTAGTCCATGTGACTGGATGGACATCAATTTGCAATAAAAGCTTTTTCATATTTATTTGTCTTGTATTTAGTCAACAGCCATAAGATTATTCATGTTTGCAGCAATAGTAGAAATACAAAGTATCTGTGTAACTAATATGCACACTTTCTACCAGATTATTTTTGTATTTATGCCAAGTCATTGTCTTCCTAATATTAACACATGTTAATGGACAGATTCTCTTGACATGCAGGTTTAACATGAATAGAAACATTGACCAAATCCTTTTTAGGCTCGTTAAATTCACTGCATGGTTTAGGGAGCTTAACTAAAGAGGGCAAGGACTGGTCTACAGATGGGTTAATATGTGGAGACAGTCGTCGTGGAACTGCCTGGTACAATACCCCAGTCCCCATTACTTAAAAAAGGTGGAGATGGTGAGATCCTTATGGTGTGAACACCCAATGAGACTCATTCTCAGGACTGACACACATGAACGGACATGCAAACAGACACACACACACACACACACACACACACAGACTCACATCCTTCTGGAGTGCAATGACTTTCTCAGGCTGCCGGTCTTCAGACTGAGAGTCTACATTGTGACCAGTAGAACCATTCTGGGATTCCTTCCTCCTCCTAACTCTGCCTTCATCCATTTCACACTGCTGGTGCATAAGAAAACACAAATGCATGCACAAATATCATATAAGTTCCTTGACAATTTCATCTCAGAGTGAGTTTGAACTGAAAGTGAACTTAAAATCCACAGAAACTAAATTTATTTACATCTTTAATCCCCTGAGCTAAGAGATTACATATTAAACCTAGTAGTTTGTAACAGTGTAGTAATCAGGCTTATTGAGGGAAATAACTCAAGAAAGGATTGACAAGAGTCAAGAGTCAAAGACAGGTTTAGCATTACACTCTGAGTTATATATTGGTGGTTTAGATTGGATTTTCCCTTTAAGAGGACAATTACATTTTGTAAGACACATTCCTTTTAAAAAACTCATAATCATATAATTGAGCACATTTCAGTAGTTACCTAGTGTTCTCATTTTATCACTATAACACATTTTGTCCACTTAAGTGTCTGAATTATCTGCAACAGGAAGATGTAGACAGACAGGCAAGATCCATTAATTTTACCATAAATATTTGACTTCTGTTTGTTTTGTTACTGCTTTACAAACACAAGAACATTCGGTCTTGCCATAGATAGAAATGCTTTTCATTGCTCTGCTTTATGTTCTCAAATACAATAAGGAGTTCCACATTTGCATACATTGTATTTATATTGTTTGATATATGGTATAGAAAACATAAATTTCAACAAATGTCTCACTTACATATTAGCCCAAATAAAACCACCTCAGTAAAACTCCATGAACCTTCAATGTTACTATTTTCAGATCCAGTTGCAGTGATATGAATCCACAAATGACACTGAAGTGAAGTGAAAGAAAGCAGGAATGCAAATGAAAACCTGGGGCTCCTTCAGTGGGAGGTTCCTGGATCTGATTGGACCTCATGGATAGCCTTGGAACGGGGGAGGTGGGTAAAGAGAGGAAAACAGTGTGCCAGATCCTAGTTACTGAATTAAATCATTGATTAGATCTTTTAGTTTAAATATATTACCTTAGTTAGAAAAAGCAGGTAAATGTGTGTAATATTTGAGTTTCATTATATATATGACTTTAACAAAACATGAAGTATACACAGTTTGCCTGCATAAGTACAATAGTGATTGAACGTATGAGTGGTGGATGTATATGACACACTAGCAGGTGTCCAACCGTTTGCATAAAAAAATAATTAAAGATCTGTCAGGTTGTGTTTTTCCAACCAAGACAGTTCCTATTTTTCAACAGAAAACACTACAACATTTCCTCCTCTCTGAGTTTACTTTGCCCAACTCCCCTCACAATGCCCCTTTGATAGGGATACATGACACCTCTGTGTGTGTGTGTGTGTGTGTGTGTGTGTGTGTGTGTGTGTGTGTGTGTGTGTGTGTGTGTGTGCGTGCATGCACTCCCTCCTTCTCTCTTTTTTAAAAAGTTACCTTTTCCCAGGTAAACTCTCCAGATAATTATTTTATTACTTAATTGTCTCGTCCCTGTTCATAAACTCACATTATATTACCATTATAAACTGAAAGTAGGGAAATTGCCCTGCAACACAACATGAACTCTTGAATAGTCCAGTTTCTGCTTTTTTTAACCCAGGAAAAACCACTTGCTTATGCATGTGAGCTCCAGCTTAAGGTGCAGATTATGCCTTCGAAATGGGGGAGTGGTTGGACTAAATATGAGAAGAATTTACCCTTTATTGAGGAAGAAGATTATAAATTTAAACTACAGAAATACTTACATCCTGCATTTTAGTGTATTGTTTTATTACACTTGTTGTCATCTGTGTCATATCTACAGAGCATCCTGTGTGAGACTGCATCTCTGGCATTAAAAATTACACAGAGTAATTATTTGCTGAATATTGAATTATATGTCAAATTATTGCAATGACTGCTGAAGGATGGGCAACATTTAATGTCAGTAATAATGAAAATATGGCTACAAATTAGAGGTAGGATGGTCAATGCACTGATAAGAAACTGCAATCACAATATGTACTTTCTTAAAAGATGTGACACTGGCTTGTGATCATTAGAGTTGTGTTAGAAGCTTGTTTAATGCAAAAATAGACAAATTATGACTTTGGAACTCTCTGAAATACAAAGAACACGTCTTTGTAAAGCCTGTAGGCTAAAGATTTGAACTGTTGCCTTAGACAGACAGCCTTGCCTGCTCAGAGTAATCTGCTAACACCAAGAATACTTTGGTTTATGAACTCAGTAACCCAGATAACAAGAGTTTATGCTCAATAACGGTGCAAGCCCCCGACACATTCATCTGTGCTTAGGACTGAGTACATGCAGTTACAATAACAAATTCAGTCTTGTTAATCTTTCAGTGCTGAGCATCATCCTGCACATTCTGTTTTATGTTCTGTTAATAGAAGAAATGCCATTGAAAAAGTCTCCCAAGGCTCTTTTTATTGTCAGTCATTCTGTGAATGAACACGAAGGAATAAAATGGGGTTTCCCAGGGCAATAAGGTAAGCAATTAGATAAAAACAGTAAAAATTTAACATACGAGTCAAAAAGACCACAGCAAATGAATCAGTTTTATAAATGAATATTTGAAGTAACAGTAGACAGCTGCATGGTAAAATTTAAAGTGCTATTGTGATGTTTGCTCACAGTAGTATGTAAGATTACTTAAGCGTACACTGCAAGGTAGCATAAAACATAAAACACGTAAAGCATAAAAAGTAAAAGTAAAGCATTTGCTGATTCCAAATATGAAATCAGAATGTCTTCACTGTGTCCAAATTTTGAGTCGTACACAAGTCAGTATAGCCCTTAGCAGCATATCATCACCATTTTAGTTCTATAAATTATAAGTCATCAAACTTCGGAACTTCAATAATGATGGATTAGATTTCTAGAGCGCTTTACACTGTTGATTATTGATACCATTATTAATTTTCTCTCACATTCGCACTCTGGTGGTGGTAACCTGTAGCATGATCAACATATGCACAATTGTAAATCATATAGCTTATTCAATTTGTCTTCATTCTTTGATTTTGCACTTCTTCTGCTCTTGTGTGCTTTTCTTGTGTGCTTTTTGTGCTTCGCTGCCGTAACCTGGAATTTATTCTTGTGGGACAAATAAAGGCATGTCTTATCTTTTCCAAACTACATCTGTAGCCCCAGCTGCCCTGTGGCAGGCTGATGGAAGCATGGCTGACAATTCACACCAAACGGCCCCTCCAACCATCACTAAACATTCATACACCAGTGTGTGTGTGACACCGGAGCAAGGTGGGTGAGGTGCCTTGACCAAGGACACAACATGACCGGGACAGAGGAGGATTCAAATCGCCAACCCTTCGGTTATTGGACAACCTGCTCTACCTCCTGAGCCACGGCCACCCCAGTACTTGGTGCCGTCCAAAGTGATGCAAAGCTGAAAACTTCTTTCATCGGACCCCATATTGGAGATCCTGTATTCCTGTATTCAAACCTCAAAATTAACAGGTTAGATTTAATTCATGCAAATGGTATAAAGTATTCTGGGCAAGCACAGAGCCAAATTATGGTCAGTTTCTTCAGCACATTATAAAAGAGTGAGCAGGTTGAAGAATACTGTCAAATTTATTAACTTCCTCTTACCACCTATATTTTTTTTTCCATAAATGGTGCATATGGTGAGCAATTTCATCAAGTAATTCCTGAAATGGAAGCCAGGTACCAAGAGGCCCAGGTCAGATTGCCCCCAAGAGGTTCATACAGCAGTAAAATGTCAGAATCCACAAACACAAGAACACATTTTGGAACAATTTTAAGAGAAGCTGGTAGCTGGGATAGGCTATTACACCCCCACAACCCTTTCATGGACAAAGTGGTTCTGGAAATGAGTCAGCGAATGAATGAGCCAAGGTGATGGGCTTTGAAACTTGTATTATTCTTCACTAGGGTCATATTCATAATTATAAGTCCTATACATTTGACCAATCTATTCAGTTCAGTTCAATTCAATTTTATCTGTAGAGCCCAATATCACAATAAGGTCACCTAACAGGGCTTTACAGAATTTGTTGAATATAAAAATAAGCACCAGTGAAATACTTAGTCAGGTAAACAGTTGATGAAGCAAATGGATAAATGTATCTTGCATCCCCCGTCTTTAGACCCTCCTTCTCGGCAGTACATGCACTGTTGTCCATAACGTTGGACAAAAATATTTTTACCTTTTCTCAAGTATAACTGGGACTCAGTATGTAGTCTTGTACCTGGTCAAAGATGATTACTGATGTATGTAAATAGGAATAAAAAGAGGAATGTGTCTGAAAACAAAAATATCCCAACTTTATGGGCACAAGTGTATTATCCTCAGATTGCGAATATGTGATAAAAAGCAATGGTGTAAGACTAAAAAATGTGTGGGAGTTTTTATTCATATAATTCCTGACACTGAAAGGACAGAATGACCCACTGGAGTCTCTTTATCTTGCACACACGTTCCACAATTACATAGCACATACATGCATTTCCTCACCCCAAACCCCAAATCACATCTGCTGTCTACCATTGACCTCTCACCCTGTCCCCCAAATTCCTTTCAAATTCATGAAAAAATTCCAGCACATGTCCACGTGTACTGTGTGAAAACTGTATGATGTCTTATATTTGTGCTTTGCATTATCTTGTTCTTCACTGCAATTTTCAAAGAAAAGGGTTCTGTGGTGGCGCACCAGTTAGGAGCAGTGGCCCGATGTCCCCTAATCATCGAACTCAGTTTAGTTTGATGTACTTTGTACTGTCCAATGACAATAAAGGCAATTCTGATTCTGATTCTGATTGTCTCTTCTGACATACTGGAGTTATTCTGATTTCACATTTGGAATCAGTAAGCATAAATGATTTATGTGACAGCAGGGATTTTTCTCCTAGAAATAAAATCATTACTGATTGATTATATTTACACATAGAAACATCATACATGTTTCCTATGCATTGGGGTATTTAGTGGTCTTATTATAATAATATTCTGATTACATTATCCTACATTTTGACTAAAACAACAATAATACACATACAGATAGAGTGGGGTAAAAAAAAAAAAAGCTGCTGGATATCCCATGATGTATTGCATCAAGAATCACTCTCATCCTCCAAACCTACATGTTCCCTTCTGCATGTGCACTGTCCTATCAAAGACACTGGATGTTTCAACAAGATAATGAAACACATCCAAGACATGACATGTTGAAACTATCAAGAATTTAATTGTGTTATTTATCTTGTTAACAATGAACAGAAAATAATTTGCATTTGTTTGTATCTGTCTGGTGCACCGGATGTTTCAAAACACAAAAAAAAATTTTTCCACAAATAAACACTTTTTTTTAATCTGCTCAAAAGAAAGAAAGAAAGAAAGAAAGAAAGAAAGAAAGAAAGAAAGAAAGAAAGAAAGAAAGAAAGAAAGACTTAGACTCTGATGCTAATAGTAGCACATTTGTTGCTTTTTTTTCTCAGCATTCTTTATTCTTTATTTACTCAAGATCAGATTGTTTTCTCCAGATGCAGATGTAAAGTGTAGTTACTGCTGCTGTCCGGTGTGTTACGTGTCTGTTAATCATCCAGCCTCTAGGTGGCGACATAGTCCAGGACCGTCATGATTGAACTGAAAACGTCACTTCCGCCAAAACAATAGTTGAGGTACAGGTAACTCTGGTCCAAGGACTTCAGTAGTAGGGGTAGTAGTAGTAGTAGTAGTAGTAGTAGTAGTGGGTTTCATAAAACATTCTCGGGGTTTTTGAGGATGAATTCCACGCTGAAGCACTGGAAGGAGGCGGCCACTCTGATTTTGGCCGCGGGACACCGGCTCTGCGCGGAGGGTTTGGGGACAAGGACAGCGCCGGTAGCCGCCGGTGCTCCACTCCACTTCGACTACGATGTCCTGCTGCTGAAACGAAGCAGTAAAAGCGGATTCATGCCTAATGCGTACGTGTTTCCCGGCGGTCAGGTAGACTCCTCGGACTTTTCGAGTGAATGGCTGGACATTTTCACATCCTTCAGGAGCTCCCCCACTTTTGGTTTGGGTCGAATCAAACAACCACCAGAGACCAGACCTCCAATGTTCGCCACTGACCGACTGAAACTAGGTTCCCCCATCCCCGGAGAGGTTGCCTTCCGGATCTGTGCCTTAAGGGAAACGTTTGAGGAGTCTGGTGTGCTCTTAGTTGTGCCAAAAACAGACGAGAAGAGTTTATTGAAAAGCATAGAGGACATGAGAGTAAGTAATGACATGCCACTAACACAGTCTGGTATGAGCACACTGTGTACCAGTGAACTGACCAAGTGGAGGGCTTTGGTGAACCAAAACCCATCCAATTTCATCAGGATGTGCAGGGAGCTGGAGGTGTTGCCCAACATCTGGGCTTTACATGAGTGGGGCAACTGGTTGACTCCCAAAGGCAGATATGGAAGTTCGAGGTTTGACACAGCTTTCTTCATCTGCTGCTTAAAGGAGATCCCACACACTCTTCAAGACAAAAAGGAAATCCAGGACTTTCAGGTGATTTTTGCAAAACATTCAGATAGTCACCCCAGAACTTCAACAGTGGGAAAAAAAAGTTTTCAGACATTGTTAAAATTTTACACAATCTCAAATATTATCAGGAAATATATGGCACAAAATCTGTTTGTGTTTCAAAGGGTGCTGCTGCATCAGACAGACACAAACAAATGTAAATGATTTTTTGTTTTGTTTATTGATAATCATAAACAAGTGGTGCCAAGCACAACAAACCCCACCCCTCTCACATAGTTCACCCATTATATGTAAATGAAGATTAAAAAAAAAAAATCTTAAAAATTTGAACTTTGTACTTCTTTTCCATTTTGGGTCACTGGCAGTCTATGAAGTCAAATTGGTATGAATTCAGCCTATGGTTTTATTGCTACAGGTATGTGAAATTTCACCCATTATAAGTATATGAGGGAGAAAAAAGATTCTAAAAAATTAATTTAAAAAAAAAATGTCAACTTTGACCTACTTTTCCCAAAATGTAATGAGATCTTTTCTGGGTCACTGGCAATCTATAAACCAAATTTGGTGTGAATTCAACCACTACTACTAATAATAATAGTTTTGCTGCTAGAGTGTTAAGAAACAAACCGAACCAAAAAAACAATACCCCTTGCCTCCCCTTTAGGGGGCAGGGTAATAAAAAATTAATTCTTGACAGTTTCAACATGTCATGCCCTGGTTGTGTTTCAGTATCTTGGTTAAACATCCAGTTTTGTCCTCAGTGGAACAGTGCACGTGCAGAAAGGAGCATGTGAGTTTGGGTTCAATGTTCAATGACTTAAGAGTGATTCTTAATGTAATATATCATAAATGCATGGAGTGTCCATAAACGTTTTTCCATCACTGTGCATTCAGCATATCAGTGTACACACCCCATCTGTAATTACTCCCCTGGTGTGAACTGGATTAAACCTCTCTAAGTTCCACATTGTTTAATTCAAATGTAAGGTTTTACTCATGGGGCTGGCCAAGCAGTAACAGATGGACAGCCTTAGTACATTTTTGTTTGCCCTCTCACAACTATTTATGATATAACAATGAATGACACCTCATTTTGCCACAAATAATGATTGAAAAAAATGTTTTAACCTTATTTTCTGGCTTAAAAATAGAAAAAAAAAAATGCTCAGTAACGAATGGACAGGAAATTACATCTGTTTTTGATCACTTTATAAAAGCTGCCTTAAAGTGCAGTTCCAATTTTCATAAAACTGTAAAATCTTTACTGTTGGTCCTCTAGGGTGTCTATTTGTAAAAAAAAAAAAAAAAAAAAAGGCTTAAACAGTTTTGTTTTTTTGTTTTTTTTTTCAATATACGTATAAGGGCATAAAATACCAAGAGTTTTGTAAAGTGTAATGGATGGGCACAGCCATTATGGTAATGGATGGACAAGGGAGAAGAATTAGAAGTTTCAATTGTTTATTCAGCATATTTATTTGTATATGCATTGCATATATAATGTCTACAAAGTCAGATACCTTAATAAACTAATTTACTACATTTTAATGTATGTTTTCTCAGTTTATTAGATATTTGTAACCACTGTAAAAAAAAGAGTAGCAAAAGGTTTTTAAATTGACCTTACAACTTATCATAAGTATAATAAAGGTCCAATAGAAGAGGATCAAATTTAGGCTATGCTTTAAATTGTACTGACAGACAGAGAATGCAAACATAAATTTATGCTGAATATAAGGCCATCTAAGTATTTTAAAAACATTTTTCTAAAAAAATACAACTTGTGCTGGACACTAGAAGTAATATACTTTCAAAATATATGTCTTCAAAAGGTATTTTTAAATTCATTTTTTGATTTAGACGTTACCCTTCCCTTCGTCAGCCCCTCATCACCTCCAAGTCTCCTCATGTTCTGACTCTGTCATTTGTCACTGAACTTAAAACTCCTTGTTCTGCCCCAAGACCACTCAGATCAACAAACCAAATGCATTTAGAGGTTCCGGACAGAAATCTGAAGGGGACTGTACTTTTTCTGTTACAGCAGCAACACTGTGGAATAACCTTTTAAAAATACACATAACTATTAATTATTCATTATTTTATGACGTTTCTTTTACTCTGTTTCTTCTTTTTGTTTTAGCATTTCTATTTTAGTGCATTTTGGCTTGTTTCGCTTATGATTTGGCATTTTTATACTGCGTGTGTATTTTGTAAAGCACCTTGTAACTGATTATCATCATTATTATCAATATTTCATGTGTGCCTGGACCGTAGCACCATGACAAGTGGATTCACAGGGTCAACGTATCATTTGACCAGTTCACCTTTTTGTTTCAAGCTTTTTGGGTTGTGTTATTTATTATCTGTGCTTGCTTTTCCATTTTTTTCCAAATATCTTAATAGAAGATGTACTCATGTATATCTGACAGTTAAAGAGTGCATTTGTGTTTGCTTGGTCAGTTACAAACATTTACAGATACAAATAATTAAATGGATTGGTGTATCAAAGTGATAAAGACAAAAATTAAATAGTAATTGTTCACGAGTGAGGGAAGGATGGAGCGTGAGATTGACAGACGGATCGGTGCAGCGTCTGCAGTGATGCAGTCGCTGTACCGGTCGGTTGTGGTAAAGAAGGAGCTGAGCCGAGAGGCGAAGCTCTCAATTTACCGGTCAATCTACGTTCCTACCCTCACCTATGGTCATGAGCTTTGGGTCATGACCGAAAGGACCAGATCCCGGATACAAGCGGTCGAAATGAGTTTCCTCCGTCGGGTGGCTGGGCGCACCCTTAGGGATAGGGTGAGGAGCTCAGTCACCAGGGAGGAGCTCGGAGTAGAGCCGCTGCTCCTCCGCGTCGAGAGGGGCCAGCTGAGGTGGCTCGGGCATCTGTTTCGGATGCCTCCTGGACGCCTCCCTGGGGAGGTGTTCCGGGCATGTCCCACCGGGAGGAGACCTCGGGGAAGACCCAGGACACGTTGGAGAGACTATGTCTCTCGGCTGGCCTGGGAACGCCTCGGGATCCCCCCGGAAGAGCTGGAGGAGGAGTCTGGGGAGAGGGAAGTCTGGGCATCCCTGCTTAGACTGTTACCCCCGCGACCCGGCCCCGGATAAGCGGAAGAGAATGGATGGATGGATCTTAATAGAAATTCCAAAATTATGTTAAAGAATTTAATTTTTTATCAAAAATTTTGCCATTTCCTAACAAGAGTACCCACAAACCCTGTCTTAAAACATATCTTAAATTTTTTTTAATTATTAAAAGCACGTACACCCCCAAAGAACTTTTACCTTCAACTCATGTATATCTGACAGTTAAAGAGTGCATTTGTGTTTGCTTGGTCAGTTACAAACATTTACAGATACAAATAATTAAATGGATTGGTGTATCAAAGTGATAAAGACAAAAATTAAATAGTAAAGTTAGTTTCACAAATGAGGCTCAATACATACTTATATACTCAATTTGGACATCTGCAAATCCTTTTTTTTTTTTTTTTTTTTTTTGTAATTTTATTTTAAGACCAACAATGGATTACATTATTGCAATCTAGATGTTCAGGGCTTAAATAGAAAACAAAATGGATGACTGTCTGGTACAAGTCCTTGCATATTCACTACTAAATTAAAGTGGAATGCTGATTGTTGGAAATACTTCACAGAACATCATTTTCCAATACTCAACTGTATGAGAGTGTTCCTGTCTCTTACTCTGGGTTTCAGTGGTCTACACCCTCAGAGGTTCTACAGCGCTTTGGAGAGCGGGAGTTATGGATCGCCCCTCCACAGTTCTATGAGCTGAGCCGCATGTGCCGCTTTCCTCTGCTCAGTGATCTCCACAAATTTTCCAGCCAGCGTGCCACAGAGGGCTGCGAGCAATGGATGCCTGTTGTTTTATTAAAAGATGACCACTACATATCGCTGCTGCCAGGTACTGGTTTTCACTTCAGTGTGTATGAGGAGAAACCTGAACAATTAACATATTGTTTAGAATTTGACGAATCTATTAAATGCCTATTTAAGATAGGATTGCTAAGTGACTGATAATAATTGCTCAACAATTTTTGCTATCTTTTAGTGGTTTTGTTTTCTCTGTTGTGCATTTGTACCTTTTATTTAATAAGAAACAATATGATATGTGTTATATTTCTGTATTTGCTCTCATTGGATCAATCTCTTCAGGTGATAAACTTTACCCATTGGACAGTTCAGGAGAGTCTGTGGTGGATTCAAGCCAGGATCAAGAGGATTCCCCATTGCACCGTATTGTGGTGATGGATCCATACACTGTAAATCTAAAGATCACCATCACACCCAAGTACAACCACCTGCTGCCAATCCTTAGATCTGCTCAGCCAATGGACTCAAAAGCCCAGCTTTAATTTGGACTACAAGTCTCAAAGGTCCTCTGATCACATACATTGAAGGAAAAAGAATACTGTGAAAACATGCAACAATGTTTCCTTGTTGATGGTTGAAATTTATTTTTCTAAGGAATCATCTATTGGCTGTATTAATTACTGTCTTTATCTTGGACTCTTGTGCAGGTAATAACAAGTCTGCTCATCAACCAGTTTTAACATTATATTTTTAATGTAATAAATTTTGCTGACATACTACTCCTATAATGACCGTCTTGTACAAGTAAAACCTCTAACTAATTTTAGTGGTTTGACTTACATACAAAGGCACTCTGAAAGGTTTATCAAATCTGGGGAGCAGTTTATTTTATTGTAAGCTACAGGGGGAAAGGACTTTGCCTCTGAAGTGAAGCCAGTGCTTAAGTACAGGGGTTGGACAAAATAATGGAAACACCTTCACCTCAAGATGATAATGCCCCAATCCATACAGCTAGAATTGTTAAAGAATGGCATGAGGAACATTCTAATGAAGTTGAGCGTCTCGTATGGCCGGCACAGTCCCCAGACCTCAACATTATTGAGCATTTATGGTCAGTTTTAGAGATTCAAGTAAGACGTCGATTTCCACCGCCATCGTCTCTAAAAGAGTTGGAGGGTATTCTAACTGAAAAATGGCTTAAAATTCCTTTGGAAACAATTCACAAGTTGTATGAATCAATACCTCGAAGAATTGAGGCTGTAATTGCCGCAAAAGGCGGACCTACACCATATTAAATTATATTTTGTTGATTTTTTAAGGTGTTTCCATTATTTTGTCCAACCCCTGTATCTTGAAGTGTAATATCACTGACTGCTGCTGGGGTTGGCTACAAAAAGCACTGAACTTTGCTGTAAGAACACGAATTACCAATACTAATTGTAGTCTCAGTTGTTTTATTTTGCACCTCTAATAAGTGATCTGTTGTTTCATCTTTCAATTCACTGCTGGGCCAGATCAAGCAGTGACATAGGGACACATATCATGTTCAATAAGCTCAGTGTTGAAAACTAAATAACTTATCTTCATGTTTAATACATGCATGAATAGGTCTCAGTAAGTACCTTCACATGGCATGTTACAATTTACAGAAACAAAATTTTGAGGAAAAAATTCTGAAATTACTGCCATGTGACACAGGGACTCAAAATGAACATCTTTTTTTTCACTTTACACAAATGTACAAAACATGCTGTTCTCATTAGAAATTGGTACTAAATGAAACAGGGCTTTAGCTATGATGTTAAACTACAATTGTGATCAATATTGGATAAAAATGTTTAAATAAGTTTTTATGAACACATACGTTGTGACATGTGGACAGTAGTCTGTCACTTTGTTCAGTAGTCATAATAAAAGAATTTGCTGGAACTAAAACACTACAAATATGCTAATAAACTTTAATTTAACAAACCTATTACAACTGAAGTGATTTATACAGCTAATAGCAGAGCATATTTTACAAATAATTTGATTGTACATAACCTTTCTATGTTGCACTGTTGAATAATTAGTTCCTACAGATTTGCAGACTTAAAATATCATTTATACAAGCAAGAAAAAAATATTAAAGTTAACAGTGCATTTATATATTTTAGTCTTTTTTTGTTTCATTTTATATTGATTATATCTTTATATCTTTTTTTCTACAAGTGATACTGAAATTTTGTACACAGTTCTATAAAATAGAGTTCTAAAGATTAAAAAAATGAGCTTGTTTGAAAAATGACAGGTGAAACTTTAATTTTTGACACTGATGTTCACTTTCGCTTGATCTGGTCCTACTGTTGTTTTGATCTCAGGGTGAAAAGAAGGTTAGGTGCTGGTCACGTCAGGTTTTCATTGACAGGTCTGTGTGACAGCTTGTTTGACTTCTGAGTCACACTTTTGGTGTTTCTGTTTATTTAATAAACTGAATTTTCCCTGACGGACAGCTCCACTAGTTGTGGTTCCTCTAACAAAACTGTAAAATGACTGTGTTACTCAATGCTTGGTGACGTTTACAGTTTTACAAGGTAATTAAACTAGCGCTTAGCATTAGCTCACCTCTGACCCCTCACAGATGGTTCTGGCGTGTTACCATAGCTCCGCCCCTTTTGTGCACATATAGCTACCTCTGGGTTCAAAAGCCAACATGGTTCATCCCTCCAGTGAATTTCAAAGATGTAGAGTTAATTTCAAAGGTGCAGTAAAGCTGTTCCTGAGATGCCTAATGTTGATTTGTACTTAAATGTGTCATGTATCTGAACACACAACTTTGATGTCAGTGTTATTATGTCAAAGCGTTTGTCAGAGGATGTAGTGTTTTTTAAAGTTATCAAGCCCTCTAAAGTTAAACATGGAAACATAACTTAAGTTTTGTGTGGCTCTTAACAGCTGTGGCCAGATATTTAAGTTGTACTTTCCCTCCCACTATAAAGAAAATAATTACATAATGTTTTATTTTTACCAAATTTATCATGTAACTATAGAAACAAGCTTCATCTAATATATACCTTGGAAAGCAATCCTGCAATCCACAAACTCAGCAACAAAAATTCTTCACAGTTGTTAAACATAATAGTAGGCGTATTTTTCTACCATGATGCGAGTCTGTGTGTGATACTATGTGAGTGTGAGGATGCTCCTTTATGGTGGGAGTGCAGATGTCAGCAGTCGACACGTTGCAGGGCTTCCACCTTTTCTCTTTGGATGTGTTCCTGGCTCACAGCAGTGTCCTTCATGGCAAATTAATAACTCCTCGGAAATAATCACTGTCAAATGAGTTGTACCCTGTGTCTGGCATTTATGAATGAATTTATTATTTAAAGGTTCAGTTAATTTATTATTAATTTGATCTTTATACTGATACCTCATCAAGCTAAACTGCTTGTTTATTAGAGCTTGAAAGTTCACTATCAGTGAATGAGATGAGTAAAATTAGCAGAGTAATGAGTTTAAAGAAGAATATTTTCCCATTTTGTTTTACAATGTGTGATGTCTTAACAGGCAGATTATGACAGATTTATATATAGATGTAACAGACTGGTTTGACTGCTGAGTATAATATGGAAAAGGGAAATAGAAAGTGTCTGAATCTCTATATTAGAGAAGGTTATAATGGTTCTGTTTCTTTTAGCCAGGAAATCCTAAGTTATCTTGAATGAAACATTTTCTTCTGTGGTGGTGAGTCACTCTTCGGTGTGACTTCATCTGATTTTCATTCAGATGACACATTTTATTTAGCAGAGCAGGGAAAGACGCTGAGAATTTGTCCCCGGTCAGCCTTCCCCTTCCCCTACCCTTGTCCTCACACTGCATCTCCTGTCACAGAGTCCTACGTATAGTGGTGGCAGAATGAGTGAGTTGAAATAACACTGCCAATCCTTCAGTGCTTTTTGCTGTAGAGTCCATTGAGGGTTTCTATGGCAACCCACAGCCTTGAAAACCCACCATCTTTGTCCAGATGAGGTGAGGATGCAGTTGTATATCTGCCAAGTGTGTAGCTTGCCTCTCTGTGAACCAGTCTGCTTAGTTTGTTTCCGAGCGACAGAGTGAAGCAAACAAATAGCTCTGTCATGCATAAGTTAAAATAAAACGCCTCCACACAACTGCAGAGAGTCAGTGTACTCACCTGTGAAAGGCTTAGGATCAATTTTTATATCTAATGAAGCATATATTCTAAAACTGCGGCTATTTTGAGGAACAGCTTACATAACAGAGATTGCAACAAAATCATTCCAGCATGCTTGAAACATTTTCAATGCTTCATTAAAGAGGAATTCAGCATTGATATTTCTCCTCAGTTTGAATAAGGAGACAAAATTTC
Organism: Sphaeramia orbicularis; assembly: GCF_902148855.1. NCBI lineage: Eukaryota > Metazoa > Chordata > Actinopteri > Kurtiformes > Apogonidae > Sphaeramia > Sphaeramia orbicularis. Next base: position 41,603,008 of record NC_043959.1, read on the forward strand.
AGAATACCGTGTTTTAGGAGCCTTTATCTTGTCCACTATTCAAATCCTCTCCCTGTCTTCCTCGTGTTTAATTAATCACTTTTATATTTTTGGATCTCTGAAATCTCCGAATGACAATGTAAGTCCATCATGAATTTCAAGAGGTTCCTGACTCATCCTTAGCTGTGCTTAGTGTTTCTGCAAAATGGCAACGAGGATAAACAAGATGCTAGAAAACCTGGTGCGAGAAAAGCATGACACTGATTTCCTCACATCAAAAGCCCTGTAAATACTGTCAACTATGTGGTGTCTGGACATTTAATAGTCATTTTGTCTTGCATCTTTTTGCAGTGTCTCTTTCAAAGTTCTTTTTTTTTTATTATTATTTTTTTTGACAGACTGGGAAGGGAAGAATGGAATAGGAAATACGAAAGCAGCTGAAAAAGCCATGTGATCTACTGAATAAAATAATGTCTCGGTTGTATGTTTTATGATCACTGTCCTGAGATGCAAGGTTAATTTTTGTTAAAACATGTTGCATGCAATATCCCCACAAGGTGTCAGCCCTCTTCTTAACACATAAGTCTAGGTGTAATTAAATCTCATCTTTTGAAATTATTACATACTGCCTGCTGTTAATGCTGATGATCTTTAAATAGCATAAGTCTGTTTACCTTACACAATGAATAAATCAGATTGTTCTCGGGGGGGCGGGGGGGGGGGGGGGTCTTCAGAGTCACTTCAGAGCTCTTTTGACAAAATATCTGTTGAACTTACTACACTACAATTCACACCAGAAACATAGTTCAATAAATGTGTAAAAGGTTGATGATATTTGGGACTTTCTTGTTATCTTTGTGCAGCTGTGCTGCAGATGATACCAGGCACGGGGTAGAGTGGGGACAGAATCCTCATACCGCAGAGCAACATCTCAGCATCAATATTTCAACAGCTTTCTTTAATATTTGTAGTTACTGACAATTTACTGGCTTGTCTGTGTTGTTCACTTGTCATGCAATATTTCCTGAACAGTCAAAGATGTGCTTGTCCCATATTGGTGTACCACAAACTACTGTCAACTGTATTCAATTAAAAATCAATTATCTCATTTCTAAAAAGTTCTATGTCCGATAGATATATTATTTGCAATAAATATACTGTATATGCAGTTTTTACCATGATATAATAACTCTTACTATGATGTTAAGGACTTGACTCCACAATCCCTCAGTCTGTCTGCATGTGCTATTCCAGGAATATCTTTAAAGACTCTTACAACTAAAACCATTATGGCATCTGCGTTAGTCCGATTTTCATTTTAAACACTCCTTTGAGTCTTGGTCGATCAGTCTTACCATAAGGCAATAATCCTATACCTACAGTACACCACAGCATAGATATGATTCTTTTAACCTAATTTTACCACAATATAATTATGTATTTTAGGTTTGACTTTTGGAATGAGAACACCATATCAGACATGGCCAGTATTTGTGCTTATATTGTCTTGGTTCTATCTGGAAGGATTTTTCTTTTTCACACTACAAACACTGGATGTGTGATTTTAAATTTTATTATAATAAATATACTTACTTGTATGTACATTATCTGACACAGCAGTAGACTGTATGTACAAACCTTCTATTCACATGTTAATACAATACATTCAACACTGTTTGCAAGAAAACCCTGAAAAAGAACATGAACAGGCTTACAGTGATTGGGTGCATTATTAAAAGACTGTGAATGTCTCTTAGGTCCCAAGGCGCTCATGAAGCACATAGTGATTTGTTGTGATGAAGATGCAGGCCTATACAATCTGGCTGTAGATACTTCATGATATATTAAACCTGTGCTAATAGAACAGTGCAGATGATCACATCCAACCTGAGGTTTGATGTGATGTGAAGAGCAATCGCTGACTTTAACTCTACTTTTCTCCAAACAGCATCAGCCTTTTCCCCCTCTGACTAGGTTCCCATGGCCATAGCCTACATGTCTGACTTTTCTGGATTGAATTCATACATTTAAAGCATCAATCAGCAGAACATCAGGGGAATACTTAACAGTAGGCTACATTTACGCTTGAGCTTTTCCACTAATCCACTTGGATTACGTGTTTTTTATATCATCCTGATGGCCAAACGGTGTCACGTCATGTTATGCCTTTTTCCTCTTCCAAAAATACTCGACCCCATGGCCCATCAAAAGCCTTAACCTCAAACTGTAGCTGATCCATTTTTTTTAATGACACTATGTTGTTGTTCTACATTTATCTAGTGCAACTCCTCAACTCCACCGCTTACATTCACAAATCCGAGAAAAATAACTTGGTGAGTCCATAATTTTCCAGCACCTGAACTCCAAATAAAAAAGCTCTTTCTCTGTGTTTTGGAGCAGCTTCCTCTTACACTAACGATGACGTTCCCGTGGGAAGCCTTCGCAGGATGTCCCTCAGGGTGGGCTCACAGCTTCAGGACATATTGATCACCAAATAGCCTAGAACCAAAGCCACTATAACGATGACAAAGAACACAAGCACAGCGCAGATCGACGCGAACCCTGCGTCCCGGTTGCCTCCGCCGTCCTCCTCCTTGGGCTCCTCTTCGCAGATGGAGATGACACCCACTGAGGAATTTCCCACGCTCATGTTGGACTTGAGCTCCGCGCCCGCCTCCTGTTTGGCTTCGACGGCCCACGGCGCCACCTGCACCTTCATCTCCATCTCCTCCATCATGTGGCTCACCTGGGTGATCTCGGACTGCAGATCCCGGAGATCCGCCGTGTCGATGTTGCTGTCCGCCTCGTACTTCATGTTCTGCACGCTCATGGCCCGGGCCGCCACGGTGGTGGTGCTGCCGGTCATCCCGGTTTGGATGAGGTGTCTGGTTGGCACCTTGAGGGGGAAATCCTGCCCGATCTCCAGAGACCGCTTCATGTCCACCTCCAGGAGCTCCATGCTGCTGGAGAACAGAACCCATAGGCGCTCGTACTCGGCCCGATCCTCTTTACTGATGGTCTTGTCTTTGAGCAGGGAAGTCAGTTTAGTCCTGTTGGCCACGGCCAGCTCCTGGGCCTTTTTGCGGGTCCTCTTCAGTTCCTCTCGGAGGTTCTGAGAGTCCGAGGTGCTTCCCAATGCGATGACCAAGTGTCTGTAGCAGGCGGTGACTTTATTCAAAGCGTCCAGCATTGTTTTGCACTCCTCTTTCCCCATGATGAATTTTAAAAAAACCACAAAAAAATGAAATCACAAATAAAAGAAGCCAAATAAGAGAAGTGGTGAGCTCTGGTGACTTCAGGCACTGTCCTTAGTTTAGTTTCCACAGGAGCACATCCCCAGCTCAAATCCCCTCAGCGCACTAGTTAGAGCAAATTCCTTTCTATCCATGCTCCTTCCTGTCTGCAAGCAGCCACAGAGAGCAGCTTAGATATTAATGCGTCCGTAAACGGCTTTAGACGAGCACTGCGCTTCCACAGTCGAGATCAAACCACACGGTTGGAGTCTACCTTCCCAGCAGGATGGATGACAACAAATGAGGAAGAGAAAGCACCTTTCTTTGTTTTACAATGACTACCTTTCGGTCCTGATTCCGCTTCGGCTACAGGTGTTACAACGCACGGCTTCCAATATGTCGTAAATGATGAAAAAGAAAAAAAAAAAATAGAATAATCGACTATTAAGACTGAAGCCTTCAGTTAGTGCCAAAACGAGAAAAAGTCTTTAGCGCGTCCAAAACAAGGAGGAGAGCGAGCCATTGTGTTGTGTTTTTGGTTTGTTTATCTGCGTGGGGAGCTGTCCACTTCAGCACCCAATCGATGATGTTTAAATACCAGTAAGCGCCTTCTGTGGTCACATGTGCCCACAAAACAGAGCCATTCATCTACGGATAGGCTGACAGCAAAACACAGCAGCTTCACTCCTATTGGTTTGCGCTCGTAGCTGTCTAGTTTGACTGCAGGCTGTTATTGGCTTCTCTGTCCCTTCTGTGGGCAGGGCTCTTGAATGGGAACGTCACGTATGTGTATGTGAAGAAAGAAAGAAAGAAAGAAAGAAAGAAAGAAAGAAAGAAAGTAAGAAAGAAAGAAAGAAAGAAAGAAAGAAAGAAAGAAAAGAAAAGAAAAGAAAGAAAAGACTATCTGCCGTTTGGATCAGGACCCTTACATCTGCTTATATTTTCAGCCCCAGGTGAAAACATGACAGATGACTCAGAAGATACCGTTTGACTGATGTGATTAGGGCATTCAGGGGTGTCACAGGGATCAACAGCAGGGTTAAAAGTGGAAAAATAATGACAACAGTAACCTTTATTGTAAGCAAATCATTCAAAAGTTTGATTGAATTTTCTTAGGTCACCGTTTGATTAGAATTCATACTCCCCTACACTGTGAAAAGGAGTGAATTCTGTCATCATCCATCTTTTATTGCAGACTAATTTGCTGTATGTATAAAACTCTGACTAATTTGCACTATAATAATAATTATTTATATATATATATATATATATATATATATATATATATATATATATATATATATATATATATATATATATATATAAATAATAGACCGGATCTCTGTACACATCTACCCAGTTATTCCTATTTATCTTAACTATTCTCAACCCATTGCTCTCCTTGTCTCTAGTTGAATGTTTGTTTACATTAGGTCTATGTTTAACCCTTAAATACCCAAACATCTGCCAGTGATCAAAAAAGTCTAATAATCTAAAATGTGTAATACCTGTCCTATCAATACATGTAAATAATTGGTGTAAAATACAGTTTGTCATCTTTTTATGTTCATCAGATATTTGGATGTTCAGAGGCTCCATAGTGAACGTGGAAACAGCGTCATCTTCCACAACAGTGATTCACCAGTAAAACCCATGGAGTTTGATTAATGACAGTGAATTTAGACCCTTGGTGTATGTTCAACTAATGATATACAGGGTGGGGAAGCAAAATTTACAATATTTTGAGGCAGGGATTGAAAGACAGTGTATGACCAATTAGTTTATTGAAAGTCATGAGAATTTATTTGCCACAAGAAAATTTACATAATAGAAAATGTTTTTATTCTATGTGTCCTCCTTCTTTCTCAATAACTGCCTTCACACGCTTCCTGAAACTTGCGCAAGTGTTCCTCAAATATTCGGGTGACAACTTCTCCCATTATTCTTTAATAGTATCTTCCAGACTTTCTCATAATAGTTTTGCTCATAGTCATTCTCTTCTTTACATTATAAACAGTCTTTATGGACACTCCAACTATGTTTGAAATCTTTGGTGTGACGAGTGCATTCAGCAAATCACACACTCTTTGACGTTTGCTTTCCTGATTACTCATATGGGCAAAAGTTTCTGAAAAGGTATGGATAATAGTGTTAGGTATGATTATGACATCAATATATGTTTGGTTTCAAAACAATTGACGCAGTGCCTGCTGAGAAAAAACAACTACATGTTAATTGTAAATTTTGCTTCCCCACCCTGTATTTGCTGAAAAAGTCACTTTTTCTTCAGTTTTTTCTGTTTCTGATACAATAACCCTCAACTTAAATCAATTTTAAGACCATCTACTTGATCAGTAAATTAGATACAGGAAAATACTTGATTTTCACAAAAAACACACAAAATCCAGAGGATAATATCATAATAAATGGTGATAAATGATTAAAGAAAGGTTCAATAGAGAGAAAAATGCATTTGGTAACTACTATAAATGTAGCACTGGGTCTTTATGGGTTAAGTGTGTTTGGGTTTATGCTGAAATTGTACGTCATGAGCAAAGAAAAACCAAAGCCAAATTATTTGGATGTGTTCACATGCTTGGCCAATAAAGCTGATTCTTATTCTGATTATATTTGACGTTGCACAGATGTCAATAAAACATACGTCAATCTGCACACAAAAAGTAACCCTTCATAAGATGTCAGTCACTGCACACGGTATCAGCTGGATAATATGTGTTTACCTTTTTGGCTCCTGCTGTGTTGAGAGGTGAGAGGCAGATAAGGCTCTTGTGTGTTTGCCTGGTTTGCTCTTTTTGCATTATTGAAGCGGATGAGGCCTAATGATCCGGTGACTGCAGCGTAAACCTAATGGATTGAAGCACTGAAGATGCCTGAGCAACTGAGGGAAAGATAATTGTTTGCTTTGCATGACATCTGCGATTTATGTCTTCTATTGCATATCAAAAATGACTTGTTTTGGCCTCAGGTGCACATATAAAGATGAATTTTCCCCCTGAATTATCATGACCACCGCTCATTCATAGTCAGATCGGTGTCATCCTGTGCCTTATGGGCCTCTCCTTATTTGTGTTGTAAATTCAATAGTTCAGCTGCCACTGATGTCTTACTAATAACAAATGTCTTGGCTGAGTCAGATGTTTTGTTAAGATCTTGGCAAATGGATCTTCTTTCCTTTGAATGTTTCCATGGCAACGTCTCACCTCTTGGCAAGATCTCTTCAGTTATTTTTCACCAGGTATTCAATAACTGATGGTTCTGTAAACTGTCAACAGTCATTATCTACTGTGTTGCATTTGCATTACAGTTCATCTCAAGCCCAAAGCAATTGATGTGAACAGTATTTTGACTTGTTGACAAACGTAAATAGCTAATTGTGGTTTGCAATCCTTTTTAACTTGGATTTTGCTCATTCTCAGCGAATATGAACCAAATGTAAAGAATATAATAGGATATAAGTATATTTGACTGCTTAAAATAACAAACATGCAAAGTCAGGAGAGCAAAACAAAACCATGTTCCATTGTACAGATCTAAATTTAGGAATTAAAATCTGTATTTATTACCTGTAGATAGATCTCCTGGCTGCATTAAGGTGGAATTGCAGGATTACTTGTTAAATTGGCAGTTTTTCCTGTTACTCTGTCTGTCTGTGTTCCTTTAATTAGAACGTAGATAAGCCAATCTGTTAGCTTCAAGGGTTAAGATGAGTCACAAATGTAGTAGTCTGATTGCTCTTTAGGGTGAGCACTTCATGGAAAACCTGATGTGTATTTCTTGTGAAGAAGTGTTGCTATCAAATAGTGTAGCAAAAATAAATAATGTGTTTTAATGAATGAATCACATATATTTTTTGAAATGAATGGTATTTATAAAGCAGATAGCTGCGCTCACTTAATATTTCATACTGCTTTTTCTTTTCAGAGTAGGTCTCTTTTATTAAATGTTAACATTTTGTCAGAGCTTCTCATTTGAATATTGAAGGTTTTATTTTACTTTATGTTTTTTCTGTTTTGCATTGACAAATGCTTTATAATAAACATTTGATTACAATACCAGACTAATCTGTTTTGCTTTAACAATCCAAGAATTGTAGGCCATATATTGTAATCAAACAACAGTGAAAAGTTTCTACTTTACTGTTCCTCATGAACATTGCACTGGTCTTCGATAGAAGTGAGTGAATGTAAGCATGTAATTTAATATGACTGCCTTTTGTTTCTGTCTGCATCTAAGAATAAGCTCACTCAGAGACTTTCAATCATCAGTAAGGACTCAAGACATGTGTAGTAGATCTATGTATGACAAATTAAAGGATGAACCTGAGTAAACAATAGAAGAGATTTTTAATGCATGTGTACTGCATTGTACACTTAAGTATTTAATAACCAGTCATACTCAGTGGCATGGGTGATGATGTTGAGCAGGCCAAGTTGATTCTAAATTTGGATCAAAAATGGCAGGAGGACCTGACTTTAACATCCATGTTGCTCATTGCAGGGGCATGGATGGTAATCTCTGCGCAGGCATGATCTCAGTAAATAGGGTCAGAGGTTATAATAGAGATGCTGTATGTACAATATCATATAAGAAGAAATCGATAGGGTTTGGAAAATACAACTTAAAAATGAAAGCAGTAATATTAAAATTTACTTTGACCTGTATTACACTAGTATGAACAACAGTATGGATGACTATACTCCATTTGTAAATACATCAATTTCTCACATTCAGGCTATAATACTTGGCAAGACAGAAGAAATGTAAATGGGAAAGTGAGTATTATTTTATTTTACATGAATTTTAAATTAATATTTTAATCTAATGAAATGCATTTTCAAACAGATGATGTGAACAAGTAATTGTAATCATGATTTATACAAAAAGTAGAATACAGGATAGGTCTGTTCCTGTATGAGGCAAGAGGGGCCTAAAATCACCAGTTTCTCAGCAACTATGTAAGAAAATTATTGAAATGTTCCTGAAGGATAGATAGGAGGAAATTTTTCTATTCCACCCTCTACTACAGTGCAGAACAGAATTGGAAAAATTCAAAAAATCTGAACACTGTGATCTCCAGTTCCTCAGACAGCACAAGATTATATTCACAATTCAAAAGACAATGATCCCAAGAAATGTTGAAAAAGTGAGATCAGTAGATGAGTCACCTCTCACCATATATGTGACAAGTGCATGTATGGATTGTGCACACAGTATTTGACGTCACTAAAATCACTTATCCTGATGGTGATGGTTCCTTCTAAGATGACAGTGACCTGATCCATAGGACATTAGGACTCACTGAATGGTTGGATGAGTATGAGAATGAAGTGAATTATGTGCCCTTCACAGTCACCAGATCTCAAGTGAACTGAACACTTCAGGGACATTTGTTTTGGACAGAACTCCCCAGCACCATCATTAAAACACTAAATAAAAGAATATCTTTTGATAGACTGTTTTCATCCCTTCAATAGAGTTCACAGATCTACAGAAACCTTTGGACCAACATTTTATCAGGATACATTTCTAGGACACAGTACACAGTATCTTCAACTAATTCCAGCAAGTTAACCTATGAAACTATACATTTGGGATTAATATACGTGTGTTCATTAAAGTTAAGTATTGACTTTTCATGGATCTGAAGGGATGTGTGCTTAGTGACCAGTCCGGTTCATTTTCATGCACAGTCATAGCTCATAGAGGAAAGACGGTCATTAACCAACTGTCAAAATGTAACACAAAAAACAAGAACATGCAAATTATTGTTCCAATAGCAACTGATTGCATTGCTAGAAAGGCTGTAAGAGCATAAGGCCTTCCTGCTTGAATAAAAAAGTGAAGATGAGCAGCAGCCTCAGGCTTAACCGTGAAAAGGAAACCAAAGGAGAGGAAAACAACTTGATATGGGGAGTCAATGATATGCTATAAAATGATTTACACACTCTAATCCAGATTATGATGTTTTAAAGTTCCTGGGATTAGCACTATAATGCCATCTAATGTATCTTTTAATGGCAGCTTCCGTCTTACTGCCATGCATTCTCACTATATGGAATCAATGCTTTAAGTAGGAAATGGAGCTTACAGCAAATCACTACACTTTTTGCGAGATAATGGTCAAAAGGGGACAGACACAAAGATGATTTCTCTTAAAACACAATAATGCTTTGAGAAAACACTTCAGAAAGCACTCAGATAACCTCTGTTATGTCTGTTGATAATCCTAATGCAGAAGCATTCTGCATTGGACCTTCCTTTAACATATGCTGGATGCTTTCTAGATATGTTTTTGCTGATGTATTACAATAATGCATTTCTCTTGCAATATTTAATGTCTGCATAGAATTGTGTAGGTATTGTTATGTAGTGAAAGGCGTGTCAAATATGCTCCTGATTTAAGAGGTCATGGGGGATGGGAGACTGGAGTAAAGGAATGCACTGAATGCACATTATACGAGAACAGTCCTGACATTCGCTGTAATGTTACATTAAGTTACACTCATGATTTAATAAAATGTTAATACCCCATACAAAGGTCATTTATAGTTTTTAGAGTATAAAGCATCCATATGAATGTGAGTAATAAGTAGTTCCAATCAAACAGCTTATGCAAAATGATGCCGAAACAACATTTCCATGCTTGATATTCATGAACTGCAAGAACTCAACCAGATACACTTGTGTCACAACAAATCAATCAGAGAACAGCAGTTTATGTGACTGATCAATATATTGTTTCAGCATCATCATTGCAATGTGAGAATGGGCAATAGTCACATGCTGGTACCATGCATGATGACATTTAAGAAGAGCAAACTGACTAAAATGCAATTTGAAAATGAGTTAGAGAAAAGAGAAAAACACAAGAGGAGGAATATGGTTGCGAGAATAAAAAGGTTTAAAGGAGTGATATTTCGCTTTTTTTTTCTTTTAATGGAATTGTGCATTTTAAAACATTTCCCTGTGGTCTACATAAACTGTAAATGCTATGCTTGGGTCTGAATTCTTCATTAATTAAACTCAACAGGTCCGCCGTCAACCCTATTTCTGAGTAATGACACCAGAAAGGACGTTTTGAGCGCTGGCCCTTTAAATGCAAATGAGCCACTTCACACCCCACCCCCTTCAGGTTGTTGTCTGTGCTGCTCTGTCCCGTTCAATCAATAACCAAACATTTTCTGTAATCAACTCGAAGTTTGGACATATTTTCAGTATGGACTACAACCGCTGTTGCTGACAAACAGTTATGGCGTACTCTGAGAAATGTTCGTCAGAAGTCTTGACCTTATATGTACAAATGTCGTGACATAACTACTTATAGACGAAACAAATTAAGCAGGAATTAAAACGGTTTGTAGAAATCTGATCGATTTTTGCCAAAATGAATATAAAGATAGCGTTGTAGCACCTGGAGGGTTCAAATTCAAATTCCTTTTCGGTTTATGCGCCAAAGCTTTGGAATAGTCTCCTACCTCACATCACATCCTGCCCAACCGTTGCCAGTTTTAGATCTAACTTGAAAACCCATTTTTTACCCTTGCTTTTAGCTCAGTCTGATACAGTCATCATGTTTTTTCTTTTTATTCTGTTTTGTCTGAGTCATATTTGCTGTTTTGAACTCTGTTTATTTACATTTTTCTTATTCTGATCTCTATTTATTTACTTATTGTGACTTATGTGTTTATTCATAATTCCTATCCCTGAGTCATAATTTTCTTTTAATTTGAGCTATATTCTCTGCCTTTCTTAGGCTGTAGCCCATGTTCTACCCTGATTTTTAAATGTTATTACTACCTTCGTCTGTAAAGCACTTTGAGGCAACGTCTGTTATTTTTAAATGTGTTATATAAATAAACCGACTTGACTTGACTTGATTTGACTTGACTTGACTTGACTTGACTTGACTTGAAGCACAGAGTAGAGCAATAGACTAATGGAATATCACCCAGGCCCAGAAATAAAGCTGTCAATTGTAACCTCTGTACTCTATAACATCTACCCTGTAAACAGTCTGTGAACAGTCAAAACAAGATGCAGAAGCTGCATTCCCTCTCAGACAATTTGAATAACCATTAGGCTGAAAAAACACCCTGCTCTGATACTGATATAACAACAGGATAGAACTTTAAAATAGATTTATTACTATGCTTTCATGAACTGACAAAACATGCTGGGGTTGGGAAAAGATACAATGGCTTTATTTAATATAGGAAAGAGTCTGAAAAGACGTGATAAAAAAAATGATTTATACTGTGTTGGTGTATTAGATGGAAGACTGACTGAAAGAATGACAGTCTTTTCATGTGGAGAAAATCTGTGACATCCACAGTAAAACCACACAAAGTCAATAAAAACAAGTAAGTCCTTATACAAAGGCAGGCCCCAGTTAGTTTAGAGTGTTTTGAGTTCAGTGCATTGTTGCTGTGAGGCAAAGGTAATCACCAAACCAGACTCTGACATTAAAAACATCACCCTGATTTTAACACGTTCAAGTTTGACATCTTAGTGTTGCCTTCATACAGTATGAGGTAAATGCCTAGAGCAGGATAAGCAGATTTTAGCCCTAATCCTACATGATCATGAAAAGTAGACTTGATGTCTTGTTACTAATTTAGAAAAAAATCCCTTAAAAGCCAGGCATTACTTGGATTGGCCTCAGATTGTGATTTGGAAGTGTGTTGCAACTTGTTTTAAGTGGTTTGGGATGTGTGGCTGAGCAGAGTGGAGAGCGGCTGAGGGTGCCCAGAGATGGTCTGTTTGTGAAAGTATGAGAAAGATTCAGTCAGTTAGAAACAGAGGCAGAGGGGAAGGAAAGAGATAGAGAGGGGGCGAGTGAGAACCAGAGAACGAGGAAGTCTGTCTTTGTTGAATTATTGATGGACCTCATCCACTATGTGGTCTCGCTGCATGTAGCAGCAGGGAAAACCATGAGTCACGCCTCAACTCTACGAAGGTCCAGACTGAGGATGATCTCCACTCAACCTTGATTTAAATTCACACACAAACCCATCACACACAACAACTACTCTGTCTGCTCCCTATAGGAATGAAAGCTAACCTTACCTTAAAAGCCCCCACATGTGCTTTGTATTGATTGCAGCAGATGTAATACAGCACTCAGGAATGGTGGAATATGTGTGTGGTGTGTGAGCATGGGTGGGGCACGTTGAGCTCAGTAAAAGTAAAAGCCATGTATTTACTATGCAAAGATACAGTTATAAGTTAAATCACTCTGTTTTTTTGTTTGTTTGTTTGTTATTTTTGGGGGGGGGATTTGCATTTAGTGTAAATGTTGGGAAGTGATTGTGAAAATCTGTCTGAGAAGTCAGAAGGAACCTCTGAATCTCTGACCAGAAGTTATAATGAACGGAGATATTCATTAGGTCAAGATTGATTGATTTATTCATATAGCACATTTAAAAACAGACACTACTGTCCCAAAGTGCTGTACATACTCATAAAACAGAATCGAAGTAAAAGGCAATAAATAAAATAAAACAGTATTGACACATGGTTCATGCGTTAAAATATTTTAAAAAATAAACATTAAAAACAATAATTAGTGAAGTTAGTAATTAGTGACTTAGTAAAGTGGAGTAAGTCTTTCCAGTGCACCACATTATGTTTTGTGTCAAACTGGGATAAGACAAATGGATCCACAACATCTGCTCAGCTGAGGCTTAGCTCGACTTCTTTCAAATTAAGGTCAGTTCTGAACAAGGGAAGTTTGGTGAGGGTGAGAAATTATATCTATTTACATGGAATGCTTTGTACTCACCTTTATTTATCCCATAAAGATCCAAACATCCACTGGCGACCAAAACCATCTACTGATGTAACCGTTTAATAACTGTTAATCCGCCAATTCTATCAATACATATAAAAAATTGGCGTAAAATACAGTTTGTCATCCTTTCATGGTCATCAGATATGACCCATTTGAATGTTCAGAGTCTCCATAGTTACCATGGAAACACTGTCATCTTTCACAACATTGATTCACCATTAAAACCCAAGGTGTTGGATCAATGACAGTGGATGGAGACACTGGGTTTATGTTCAGTTAATGATAGATTTCCTGAAAAAGTCACTTTTTCTTCAGTTTTCTCTGTTTTTATATAATAACCCTCAACTTTGATCTGAGCTTTTATGAACATCTACATGATTAGTAAATTAAATGTAGGAAAATACCAGATTTTCACTGAAAAAACACAAGATATAACATAATAGTACAATAAATGGTGATAAATCGCTTAAAGAAGGTTAAATAAGGAGAAAAATTCATTTGGGAACTGCTACAAAAGTAACACTGGGTTCTTACGAGTTAATATCTGTTTTCTGTGTTTCCTGTATCTGCATTTCTTACAGTCAAGTTAAGAGTGAGTTGCTCTTGCCATCTTGGCATCATGGGTTATGTGTAAAAAGGGCAGTCGTTTATCCACTGGCTCCACTCAACAGCCCTAATGTAATCCATTGTACCTGTCTCTTCCTGCTTAAAATAGAACAATGCCGTGAAAGGAAGAGCAAGCCAGTAAAGTAAAAAGATGCCCTTCTTCAGGCTCTCAGCAGACATTCAACTCCACCACAACAAAATACAGCAGAGGCTTTCTCCGCTTAATAAGGGAGATACATTAGTGACCTTCAATAATCTTGAGGTTTTATCTGTCACTTCTTTGTAAGGCTCATTATATTTCAGCCAGGCATTTTCTTAAGTGCACACTGCATTCAAACATGTAAGGAAAGCTGATGTTCTAGAGGGCTAACGGGCCTGATCCTTGTCTGTTTTACTTGCAGTTTTAGAAAAGCCAACAGATTGCCCTTCTCAGAAAATCCCCTCTAAAAGGCTTCTAGGTTGGATTTGTGCAGGCGAGGCGAAGGTGGTTGCGGCAGAGATAAGCCTGTGCAAGGTTAGAGGCCATTCCATCACGGCCCAGGTCTGGGGCATTTTTCATACCACTGCCACGACCCCTGAAGTTCTGATATCTCTGCTCTAATTTTTTTCACTCTGCACTACACTGGTGATGCCTGGGCGTCTTTTATGTTGGTAACTTACGGAATAGATGCTCAGTGTAGCATACTGTGTATAACCACAAACTGTGTCTAATAAACATAACACAATTAGTCAGGGTTGGGTTATGTTTGAACACAATGTCATGAGAATATTGTACTCATCCCGTATCTGTCTAGTTTTTCTATTCATTTACAATAGTATTCATTCATTCATTCATTATCTGAACCCGCTTTGTCCTCGCTAGGGTCACAGGGGGTCGCTGGAGCCTATCCCAGCTATTTATGGGCAAAGGCAGGGTACACTTCACAATAGTAATAATATGAAATTAAATAAATTGATGCCATGCAAAGTTACATGAACACAGGGATATTCTCTTGCTCCAGTCTTTAAGAATTTATCACTTCCTCATTTTAACAAGAAGTTTCCCTTAAGTTTTACGTGTCAGCATGCCTCTGCACTCCAATATCTGTTTGCAGCTGTAGTCTTCTTTACACAGATGCATTTGTGCTTATTTAAAAGAACTATGACCTTGTTTTTATTGCATTCTGTGTCATTTTGTGCTTAGTATATTACACATTTGACCAAATATGATGACATATTACTTCCAAAACATATTTTATTGTCTCATAGTGTTCAGTGTAATGAACTGATTTTATCTGGTTGTGTTTATGTTTATATTATGTTTATGTTTGCCATTTATGTTAAAGGCCACACTTGTCTTAGGCTTTTAATATTTTAGTTTTAATATTTGAGTTGACACTAACACTGTTATTAGTTAACATTTTTTATTACATCCTAGTCTGTTATTTTGGTTTATGTGGGGAGTGTGGCTGTCACTTTCTTCGCAGACCAAACGAACATCTGTCTCTACTGACGGACCGACATATGGCAGTGACAGTGGACAGAGGCTATATCCTGTCCTGAACTCTGACTCCTTTTTCTTGTGTGTGCTTTTCTTGCTCAGTCTCTTTCTCAGATAGCCTCTGATGCAAGCCAAGATCTGCATGTTCCTCTCTGCTTTTAGCCCTGCTCCAGCACACACACTCTGACAAGGGGACCAGCTACAGTCACATCACACACTCAAAACCACTCTGCTCTGCACTCCATTTTGCTACACTTCATTTCACTCCAAAAGCCAGCATGTCAACAAAGGGTGGTGAGTGGGGGCTGCGCCAAAATAATAATGCACAAGGGAACCAAAGGCCCCTGGCGGGAGATTTTATTTGTTACATGAGCACTTAGCATTCATTATTTAATCGGATACAAGACTCCTGATTACATCAAGAGTTATAATCAAATATCCCTGCTTATGTCAGTTAGTTCGTAGTCTATTCTGGTACATCCAAGCAGGTTTTGGGGTTGTGTATCCGAACAAATGGGGGCAGCCTTTGGGAGCATAGCAAGGCAGTCCACATGTAGTTATTGTGGCTGTTCATTTGGCAGTCGGATGCTCATCTCACCATAATGGACAGAGAGAAACAGCTCTGGAAATGGAAAGGGCTTCAGTCCCCTGATTCAGCCTTTAAGCTGCTTTAGAGGATTGCTGGGTATTTTTTCTCTCCCTCTCTCTAAAACAGACAGCTGATATTGGCTCTGAACCAGAACAGGAGAGGGCAGAAGCCCAGGGCTTTCACTGCGCAGCTGCAGACACAGGGCAGGAAAGGGGCAAGCTGCTTTGTCTTGGCTTTATAATCCACTCTTGGGAAACACGTGACAGCAAAGACTGCTGCTATGAAGGTCCTGCTGCTCCCTGCTGGGCATGTGCCAGTACAAGTGGGCTGCAGCTCCCAGGTTACCACAGGACATCCAAGATAAGAAGGAAATATAGTAATATATGTTTTAGCTAAGATTAGCTTTTCTGTGGTCAGTGGCTGTAGCAGGACCAAAACAATAGCACTGTTCAACTGTTGTTTTGATTTTTTTTTTTTTTTTTTTTTTTTGGGGGGGGGGCTTCTTAAGTATAATAAACAGATTTACATTTCAAGGATAAAGTTAATTTTAAAAAAAATATTGTCTGTGTGGAATTTACATGTTCTGTACAGTTGCTTGATAAGGGTGACTGATACTGGGAATTTAGGTATTGATCCAATACCTAGTAAATACAGGGCTAGTATCGCCAATACTGATACTTTTTACTTGAAATGTCATGATCATTAATAATTTTGTGATTTTGCCTTAGTTAGTTGATTATGATTATGGTGAAACACAGGAGGTTTTAGGCAAATAAACATGTTTTTTTAAATTAACTAACAATATAAAACAATTTAGTAGTATAAAAATAATAAAATAATTTACGTCTTACTACACACAATTGTTTAAGAACAAGTCACCAGTGCAAAATAACAAAAAAGCAACAATGTAACAAAAACATAAATATGACAATATCACACAATCAACACAACAACACACAACAAAATATACTTTCCAGTGCTCTGACTGCCGGGGGGGGGGGGGGGGGCTATTTGCACAGACAGACTTGGAGAAAAGCTCCACCCACATGAACTCTGTGGGGAAATTTGACTAATTTGCTGGATGTACAGAAGAGAAACTGCAACAAAAGTATCAATCTCATCCCAACAGTATCTATCCAATACCGATACTCACCTTGGTATCATTGCTATTGATATTTATATCGATACGCCTAGCCCTAAAGCTCAGACTTCCTCCTTGCTATCAGCTCTTTTGTGAGCAGGCAACTTGTCCAGGGTGTACCCCACGTTTGCCAAATGTTGGCTGGGATATTAACTGATAAATACTAACATTGTACCCAGTACTGGTACTTTTTTTGTCTGTATTTAATTTACTATGACTTTTATAATGTGTTTTTATCAGTGGTGTAACAGTATAAATGTATTTTTGTCAGTTTGATCACAGGAAAAGCTGAAGGTATAAGGTTTGAGTACTCCTGCTTGGAATAAAAACAATTCCAGCACAAACCGATACAGAAAAGGACACGTAAATTACACCAGAACGCACAAAGTGAAGTATTTAACCCTTTCATGCATAAATCAAGATTTTTTTTTTGTGAGTGTTTTTATTCCTCTTAAGGCATGAAAAAAACACTGCAGTTGAATTTTTTTATGAACCTATTTTTCATGGAATTGCAAAAATATCCACTCAGCTGGACACCATGTGTTTAAATTTTGAAGCAAATAAACATGTATTTACTGATATACTGTGTGAAAACTACCAATGAAATATTTTAAAATGCTGCTAATCGGATTTTTTTGTCATATTTTAACATACTGTAATATAAGTCATTACTCACTTTATGGAGATAATATGCACAAAAAAACTTTTTGTTTACTTTACTAACTACAAACTTTTGTTTTTGTCTATTCGACGACTGCAAGTGATCCAGAATGCTGCTTCTTGAGTCCTCACTAAGACCAAGAGAGTGGACCACATCAGTCCAGTTCTGAGGTCTCTACACTGGCTCCCTGTTTCTCAGAGAATAGACTTTAAAATTCTCTTACTAGCATACAAAGCACTGAATGGTTCAGGCCCAAAATACATCAGAGACCTTCCAGTCCAGTATGAACCATCCAGACCACTCAGGTCGTCTGGTGCAGGTCTGCTCTGTGTTCCCAAAGTCAGAACTAAACATGGAGAATCAGCGTTCAGTTTTTATGCTCCATATATCTGGAACAAACTACCAGACAATATCAGGTCTGCTGAGAGTCTGAGTTCTTTTAAGTCAAGGTTAAAGACTCACCTGTTCACTGTTGCCTTTGACTAAAAGGCTTTTGTCTTTTTAAACTTTATATTCTCTTTGAAACTCTGCACTGCACCTCTTACTTTAATATGTGTGTTTTTATTTTTATTTTATTCTATTTTTTTTTTTTTTTAATTTTATGTGTTGTTTTATTACTCGCTGTTTTTAATCACCTTTTACATGTTTTTTTTTATAATGTTTTAAATGTGTTTCTTTTTGTTTCTTTTATTTCAATGTCCTGTCTGAAGCACCTTGAATTGCCTTGTTGCTGAAATGTGCTATACAAATAAACTTGCCTTGCCTTTCCTTAAAAAAAACTGTTAATTACAGTCTCATAATAATAACGAGGAATTGATTTACTCTCAAACATGTTAGTGCAGATCAAGTTTATCAAGAACAGCAAAGTTACAGTAATGGTATGAATTACAGTGTATGGGATGATGCATTTAAGCATCCACTGTGTTGGCTGTTATGGAACTAAAACAGCAAAATCCATGAATATACAAGAGAACAGCTGTAGAACAACTGTCCACTGGAGTGACCAGTGGGAATGAAAGGGTTAATGAGAAGGACGAGGACCCCCCACCCCCCCTCAGTGTACAACCAAAACATACGCCCATGCTAAGTATTGTTTTGAACCAATAGCTCCGGCCAGTGGATAAACTGGATAATCGCAGTTTTGTAGTTGCAATATCACTTTAAGACACGCGAGGGCGCTGTTTAATCAAGTATGATTCTCCCGAACACTTCCGAACCGAAACGGAGAAAGTCGAACAAACCCCGGAAGCTTCATCGTTAGTGGCCACTGTCATCCCGTTGTTAGAGCGATGTTATACCTCTGATGTGGGTACGGCTGGGTTTAGCCCATTCAGGACGCAAAAATGCAATAAAAAGGCGTTGCATAAACGACAAATAAGGATTTTTAAGGTATGTAATTGAGCTGCTACTCGTATGGCTCTTCTTTTACGATCGACGCTCGCATAGGTTACTAGCCGTTAGCTTCCGTCAGGCTAGTTAGCAGGCGAGATTTACCAGCCAGTTCGGTAGCATGTGATTTGCAAAGCTAGCAAGATATGCCCGGTGTCTCTGTTGTTAGTTGACAGTTTTAGTCACGACCTTTACAGTTACCATCGAACAACGAGGAAGCTCTAGATCAACGCTTTGGGGTTTTTTATCGATGGATGATAGGACAGATTGGACTGTGATTACTACTGGTAAATGGTAACATGTTCATTTACAGATTCAACGATGTGCGGAGGGACTCAGATCTTAGTCACACAGGTCGCAAAATAGTCTTTTGGAAGCACTTAGGTTTGGATTCAAGAGCGCACAGCCGTCTTAAATCTAGATATGCCGATGTACTAGACTAACATAAGTATTAGCTGCAGACAGTGCTGTGTTTTTGCTTCATAAAGGGAGAAAACTATCAAGGTGGTCGATAGCGTTTGTCTGATTTCCTACATTTGGACAAAACCTCAGCTACATTTAGTTGTTCAAAACACGGAACCGATTTTTCATCAAAGGCTGAGGTCGATAGGGAAATCTGTGCACAGACTATCAGGATAAACTGCTTGCGGTGTCACCACGTTGCTATGAATAGATGTATGATGGGTGTGTTTCCTGGGGGTAAAATAGGAACACTTACAAAAATTGTGGACCCCACACCGACTCATGCAGATGGAGAGGAGACATCATTGTTCAAATTGTGAGAAGACAGGGTAACTTTATACAAACAGCTGTCAGTTTATTCCACACATAATAAACCTGCATTAAATATTATCTTTATGGAATTTGTTATGTGGAGGTTGAAGCTTTTGTGCAGAGATGTTAAGATGAATTTGGCACCTGTAGTTTGTGGTTGTGCAGTTGTATAGAAATGTATTTAGAGAGATTTGTTATCCACATCTAGTGATTTTTTTTCTTTTTTTTTTCCCCACTTGCGCAATAATTGAATCTGCATCATTGTGGAATTATTGCAGGACTGCTTTGAAGTGCTAGCAAAATGTAACTAAATTAATAATTGTTTCTATGTGTATAAGAACTTTTAAAATGTTTGTTTTTGTCTATTTTACAGGTGTCATTACATATGCCACTCTACAACGGTACTTTATCATAAATGCAGGTCCCGGAGGTACACATCACAGTATGTTACTGTAAAGACCAAACAAATTAGGTAGGTTTGCTCTATTTTTATTTTTTTTTTAATTTGCATTTTCCATGCTGTTCAGAGCACTGTGTGCAACAAGGGCAAACAGAGTAAAGCTATTACACTTACATTATCTTTTCATCTTCTGTGCTACAACAGTGAGAGCTGGATTCTTCATGTTGCTTCAAAAGAGAGTGTTTGCTTTTAAAGTCGTTTGGTGCCTGGTTGAGAGAAACAGAGAAACCTGTGGCCAAAGTGAATGGATTATTTCAACAGAAACAGGAATGTAGGATGTGTTAAGCTGTCATCAATCACTGAAAAGACACCCATACACTAGTGAGGTAACTTAAGTGTGGTGAGCATAGAATTTTGTCAATAAATAGTTTCAAAAAAAAAAAAAAAAAAGGTAGCTGTGCCAAACACTTTATCAGACACTCAGCTGTTTAACATAGCTTAGATGATTCAAACTTGTGGTGCATGAGTTTTGGTTTTGGATATCATATACAACTGTAGAACACAATAAAAATAGCATCACATCGATTCCATGATGTTTAGTTGTTGCACTCTTGTGTGAGACATCGCATTCCCTACCATGAGCAGTTTTATTTTTGTTTTTCCTCTGCAGAATTTACATTCGGTACAGTGGGGGGAAATAATTATTTGATCCCCTGCTGATTTTGTAAGTTTATCCCCTCACAAAGAAATGAATGGTCTATCATTTTATGGTAAGATTATTTTAACAGAAAGAGACAGAATATCAACAAGAAATCCAGAGCAATCACATTAGATAAAGGTTATATATTAATCTGCATTTGATCAAGGGAATTAAGTATTTGATCTTCAAGCAAAACATGACTTAGTACTTGGTGGAGAAACCCTTGTTGGCAGTCACAGATGTCAGATGTTTCTTGTTGTTGGTCACCAGGTTTGCACACATCTCGGGGGATTTTGGTCCACTCCTCTTTACAGAGCCTCTCCAAATCGTTAAGGTTCCTAAGCTTTGCCCTTGGCAACTTGAAGGTTCAGATATTAAGGTCCGGAGACTGGCTAGGCCACTCCATGACCTTAACATTCTTCTTCTTTAGCCACTCCTTTGTTTCCTTGACCATATGTTTTGGGTCATTGTCATGCTTGAAGACCCATCCACGACCCATCTTCAGTGTTCTTGCTGAGGGAAGGTGGTTCTCCTGCAAGACTCCACAGAACATGGCCCTGTTCATTGGGTCTTCAATGTGCTGAAGTCTTCTCTCTACCCTTAGCTGAGAAACAGCCCTAAATCATGATGTTACTCCCTCCATGTTTGACAGTGGGGATGGTGTTCTTGGGGTCATAGTCAGCCTTTCTCTGCCTTCAAACATGGCAAGATGAATTGATACCAAAGAGCTCAATTCTGGTCTCATCTGACCTCAGCATATTCTCCCAAGCCTTATCTGACTCCTTCAAGTGTTAATTGGAAAACTTCAGAGGGGCCTGTACATGTGCCCTCTTGAGCAGTGGGACCTTGCATGGGTCCAGGATCTCAATCCATTATAGCAAAACCAGTGGTTTTCTTGGTGACTGTGGTCCCAGCTCCCTTGAGATCTTTTACAAGCTCCTCCCATGTAATTCTGGGCTGATATCTCACCTTTCTCATGATCATCCTTACCCCAAGAGATGAAATCTTGCATGTAGCTCAAGAGCGAGGGTGGTTGATGGTTATTTTGTATTTCGTCCATTTTCTAATAATTGCACCAACAGTGGTCTCTTTCTCTCCAGGCTTCTTGCTGATGGTCTTGTAACCCATTCCAGTCTTGTGCAGGTCTACAGTCTTGCCTCTGATATTCTTTGACAACTCTTTGGTCTTGCCCATGGTGGTAGAGAGGTTTGAATGTAAGAGACTGATTCTCTCACATGTGTCTTTTATACTTACAACGAGTTAAGATTCTGACAATTGTCTTAAAGTTACATCACTAATTTGTGTGCCCCATGGACACTTAACTGGTCTGCGGGGGTCAGAATTGTTGCTGGTTGTTAGGGGATCAAATCATTATTTCCAACAATCAAATGCAAATCAATTTATAATCTTTATATAATGTGTTTTTTCAGGATTTTTTGTTGATATTCTGTCTCACTCTGCTAAAATACACCTATGATAAAAAATTATACATTGTTTATTTCTTTGTAAGGGAGGAAACTTACAAAGTCAGCAGGGGATCAAATAATTATTTCACTCACTGTAGGTAATAAACTTGGAAAAGTGTCAGTGAAAGCTTTTAGTAAATTGAAACTTATTCCCTTCAGTAGTATTTTTGGTTACTGTTTTGCAGTTGAAACAAACCCCTATTATGACTACTTTTGTGATGACTGTGCAACCGACTGACCTGCAAAGTGATCTTAGTAGGATGACACTGAGAGATGGCTGGTCGTGTACGTCAGGGAGCTGAGATGGAGAAGATGGATAAAAGCTGAGGGAGTCTTGTGTTGTGCCCTCTGACTGCGAAGGGCAGACAGCTGGACAAGCAGCTGGTGTGGTTTTAACAGACCTCCCTTTTATTGATCACAGACAAATCAATACATGTTAAACTGACCAAGAGCATTTGCTGCCCTTTAAAGGTCATTTTGTTAAATTTAACTCTGCACTGAAGCTTCTTCATCAGGTGACACAAACATAAATTGACCCTTCTGTAGCAGATAATGAAATAGTACAATATCAATGAACAGTCGGATAGACTAAAAGAGGATTTTTTTTTATCTTCAATTTCCTTATCTCTCCCGGCTGCATGTTTAGAAGTAGTCAGACTCCCGCCTTTAATGACTTGTTGGTGAGTGGTGTAAAAATTTCTTACTCCTAATCTTAAAATCACAGATTTTTCAGAGGTTTCTGGGGGACATTTGACTGTGGTGTGTCATTTATTAAAGGGGTTGACGGGTCCTCCCACCAATAAGATGTATTATTATTTGGCTCTGATATCTTTATACCTTATCAGTTTTGTTTTGCTAATAAACAAATAAGCTCACTGATGAAATCGACACTATTTTTATGTTTGGAAGTAATCTTTGATATTATCTTAACTGCACAAAACTGCATTTTCCACATTGTCTTTCTATTATGTGTGATAGCTGTATTTCTTGACTGACAATTTTTTATTCATTCTAGTCCATTTCTGTCCTAAAGATATCTGTAGACACTCTGAACTCAGATTCAGATATCCAGATTATTTTCCTGAGCTGCCGAAAACACAAGCTACACAAACTATGACAGGTTAAACTGGACTGACTATCCACTTTTAGTGCTTAGTGTGACTCTAAACATACCTTAAACACTTTCTATTCTAATGATACATCAACCTGTAATACACTGCTATAGTTGCACTGTATTCCCTCTTTCAAAACAAATGTGATATTCTTAACACAGAATAACAAAGAACATGACATTTTCCCTAAATCTTAATGTCTGGGTCAGATATTGGGATAGTGAGTGGATATTGTCATGCTGCCTGGGCATCTTTGTTACATGTGTATCCATCTTCCAACTGTTTCCTGCCTGGCTCATCAGTCGCTCCATTGTTTGGGGGTTTTAGCCTATGAGAATGAAGTTATTTCAGCAAACAGACCAACACGGTCGGTTTACCTTTAACATTAGCCCAGTAGTAACTGCATGCAATTTTGGCAATAAAAAATGTATTACTGATAAACGCTCAAACACATAAAAGCAAACTTTACTTTTATTCCACTTCAGTTGCTTTTAATCCTTGTTTTTCATCACATTTATTTAATTCATTTTGCAAATTCACTTTTTTATGCAAAGCCAATGATCCTCCTCTTTATAATAGTGTTTGTGCAGTTTAGGCTCCAGGAAGTCATCTGGATTTAAGTGCTGCTCAACCAGATTAAATATACTGCATAACCAGCCTCTTACTTGCTTGTCTGTCAGAGTATATAAGGAATGTCATAGCTGAATTCCTGTGTGTGCAGCAGGAGCTATGTATCTCTATTTTTTTAAGTCTCCAAGGCCTGAACTGGCAGCTTGGTTTTACTGGCTGTCAGGATGATGTCTTCATCAGCTGGAGGGTTCGACTCAACAGTAGGCATTTCAGCTTTGTAAGCAGTTTTAGTGACACCCACCTATTCAGATGTTTCATTTAGAAGTGGAAACAAACAGAGGTGTGGTGTTTGAGAGGATGCCTGGTTGGCTCATCAGCTGAGGACTGACTGCTTCCACCGCCCTCCTCAGTGGAAATGTGTAATATGATTTAAACGCCCTGCAAAAGGAAGTAATCATTGGCTTGAGGCGTTACACAAGAGTCTATCAAATCACTTAATATCAACATAAGTTTCTGTTCCTAATACCTTCCATCAAGTTTGAGTCTCAGTAGGGATTCAGCAGTGAGAATAGAGGTTTATTCAGCAGGATTCTTGAACAAGGGCTAGTTGTTTTGGTTCTGTACCTGAATTTGGTTTCACAAATGTGGAGCTTTGATGAATGAAGAAGATGGGTGTCACAACGCTCAATAATAATCCAGATGTTGACCAACATTTTTAAAGACTGTCCTGTATAAATGTTGTAAGTCAGACAGGAATCTCGCATCACAATTTTTGATTTGGCACTGATTTGTTTTTGTAGGTTTACTTTGTCTCAGTGAGTCACAGTAAAGTCTGCTGTCAGGAGGTAACTGGGTCTACAGATTATTAATAGCCTTTTCCTCATGCACATTTACCTCAGATCAGGATCACTTTCCTAAATGGACCAAAGCAGCCATTGATTTACCTTGAAGCTGAGGACTTACTCGCTCAGATCGGTCCTGTTTTTTCTTGTGACCTTGACATGAATACAAAGAAAGAAATCTCCAGTGACTCATGTCTCCTGTAATAACAGCCTCGTGGTTCAAAGGGCACTAGAACTACATGTGTTTCATTACACCACTAGTGGCAGTAGGTGAGAATGGGGACTGTTAAGTCTGTCCAACACGTGAGCTAAAGTTACTGGACAGATTATTATGGTTCTATGCAGAAAAAAATCATAATTTTATTTCCAATAATTGGATCCAAAAATCACATCTGTAGAAGGAGAATACTGCAGACTGCTGCTAGCTCATAGTCATGTTGAGCAGATGTGCCTTCAGCCATGAGTAAGGCCTTAGAAATTTCCTACTAGTTTGCTTTGTATGTCAGATGTTTGCAACACTGATATCATCCTGAGCAATACTGCTATCTCTTATGTCTTGTATAATAATTAGTGCTGACCAATAAATGCTTTTTTTTATAGTTGATACAAACCATAGACGATGTAAATATGAAACTGTGTGGTAAATACCTCACAGATTTGTTTATTGTAAGTCATATCATTACATTATGCTGATCATATCATACAGGGCCATTGTAATACTCATACTGTATGTGCTGATGTGGGCAGGAGTGATTTTTCATAAATTTGAACTCTTTTCAGTATGCCAAATCCACTTTAAATCATGGATAATTCATTTTCTTCTCCTAATATGTATTTCTTATCTCTTTCTACTATTCTCTCTCTACCTTGTATGAATCTGACCTTTCTGTCCACTCAGCCTGTTAAGGATGCTTTCACACCTACACAGTTTGGTCTCGTCTTTTCAGATAAATCCAAACCAAAATTGCAGGTGTGATTACATAAGGCTATCACTGAAAATAAACAAAAGTAGAAGACAAAAGCAGTTAAAATAGGCTGAATTAACAACATGCTGATTTGACATACACCCCCTTCAGTAAAACAATCAGTTATCAAGCACAGGGAGACAACACACAGAGATGATAACAACAGGATGTAGGTTTAACATGAAAATCAAACCTAACAGGATCCAATGTTTATAACGTAACCAAGAACCTTAGATTGGGCCTTCAGGTATGACATCTTTATGAATGAATGGATGTTTTATTTTGGACATATTAAAACACACAATACAAGCACTAACAAAGCAAACTCTCAAAGCAAAGGATTACATAAGACAATGAAAAGAAAATTATACTATTATTCAGAAATCGTTAATACAATTTTAGTGTTATTTATTTCACATCTGAAAAGGAGTGGGAAGAAGTAAACACTTATTTAATCCCTAAACCATGTATAATAATACTCTAATGTGCAAGTACATATCATAGCCTCACCAAAACAATGATCACCCCCCCGTAGAAAAAGAAAGAAAATAAGCAATAATAATTAAATGAATTAATGTATGTTCAACTCGTCTTTCTCCTCTCCTCAGGGCAGGATGCAGTCTTCAAATCACCGACTGCGAGATATGGAGCAGCACCACCCGCTGCTGTCAGCCAGTGGAGATGTTGAGACGGGGAGTCTGGGAGCCGGAGTGATGGTTGGTGGCCCCCACAGTGGACACACAGTGGGGAACCGTACACTGTGGTTCATCCAGGACAGCTGTGGAATGGTGTGCGCAACTATGACCTGGTTCCTGGTCCTGTACGCTGAATTTGTGGTGAATTTTGTCATGCTGCTGCCTGCCAAAAACTTCTGGTACTCACTTCTGAATGGGGCCACCTTCAACTCCCTGGCTGTGCTTGCATTGGCCTCACATATGCGCACCATGTTGACTGACCCGGTAAGGATTCAAGAGCAGTTTATGTGATGAAGGTGATGATGGTGGAGAGGATGGAGGAAATCAGTGAGGGACGAACAGGGAATCAAAACAAAATGAGACAATCTGTCTGTAAATGGTAGACAGAGCAGCCTCCTGTACTGTTGAGGAGTTACTGTCTTCTCTTTAAGAGTCATACTTGTAATTTACAGACAGTATTAGAGATTTAGTTTTCAACAATAATTTACCAGTAAGAGCCAGAGAACGTATGGTATGTCTGTCTGTTTACATTTCTCTTAAATTCTAACCATTATTTTGGCTTCTACACATATTTTTTCATATATTTTCATTTCAAGTATTTCATTCTCCTTACTTTTTCTCCTCAATATTGAATTAATTTATGCAGTTTCTTCTGTTGTTGGAAGCCTTTTAATCCTCATTACAAACTGTATTTGAAACAGAGATCTGCCAGAAGCTGAAATTTTGGTTTGCCTTCTCCTGCTGAGTGTTCAAAAGTTAGTGCCACAGGGATTATTGTGCAGTTTGTTCCTGATCTTTTGTGACTATTGGTTGTTCAATTTAGCCAATTCATGCAGCAAGGGGTTGTAGGTCAAATACTGTTAGTGCTGCTGCTGCAATGTTGTCTCATGCTTACTCAGAGGGCCTAGATGTCTGATGACAGATCTGCTGGTGCTAGAGTCTAGCCTCAACAATTGCTCCACTTAAAAGCCCAAAATAGTACACTGAAGTTTGTTCAGTAGTGTGTCAAACTGGGATTTCTTCAGCTTCACACTCCTTAAGTGTCACCATTTGACTTTCAGTAGTAGTTACAGCTGATTTTGAGTCATTCAGTTATGTTGTAGGTTGCCAAGCTAGGGAATTGTTTGTGTTAAAATGTGCGATATGACACATTGCATGACACATTTAGTCATTTCTGTTTGCTCCTATCAACAGGGTGCAGTCCCAAAGGGCAATGCGACTAAAGAGTACATGGAGAGCTTGCAGCTGAAGCCCGGTGAAGTCATCTACAAGTGTCCAAAGTGCTGCAGCATCAAGCCTGAGAGAGCACATCACTGCAGGTCAGTCAAGGAACATTAAATTCTCTGTTAATTTGGCCTTTTTTGGGCAATTTATTTAATATTCCTGTAGTTCTACATTGTACTTCATACACATATACATTTGCAGAGTAAAAACATAAAGCATTAACATGTCCTATGTTCTGTTTACAGTATTTGTAAAAGATGCATCCGAAAGATGGATCATCACTGTCCCTGGGTCAATAACTGTGTGGGAGAAAAGAATCAGAGATTCTTTGTACTTTTCACTGTAAGTGGGCATAAATTACCTGTCACTACTGGAAAATGTGTAGAGTTGTATGTGGGTGTGTGATAGATAGCATCATAGTTCACCTATCACACCCCTGCCAACATACATATACTACGCACAAATGTTACTATTAAACCACAGTGTGAAATCAACATCTATTTTTGTTTGTGGGCGGCAGTCTTGTGTTAACTGTGTCATAACAC
This sequence comes from Sphaeramia orbicularis, assembly GCF_902148855.1. Classification (NCBI taxonomy): domain Eukaryota; kingdom Metazoa; phylum Chordata; class Actinopteri; order Kurtiformes; family Apogonidae; genus Sphaeramia; species Sphaeramia orbicularis. Next base: position 41,631,190 of record NC_043959.1, read on the forward strand.
TTTGAGGATAACTGAAGTATTATGGGTTTGTGTGAGCCTAAAATTATTGTCAAGATTCCTGTACTTTGTTCAAAAACCTTCTGTTCATTGGTATTTTATGCAAGAGTGACACATGCTTACATAAAGTGTAGTCTCATTACCATCTGTGACTGTGCTGACATGATCAGCACTTTTTTATGACTTCTTAACCCTGATGGGGGCATTTTAGGAGATAGAAACATAAAGCTGTCATATATATTTGAGCTTTACAAGGTCAGCTGCGTTGAAAGACTGTGCTCTTTGATTTACATAGAGAAGTTGAGAATATTTCAACATAGCTGCAGTTTGTTTTTTTAGGATAGTATGTGCTAATCAAACTGATGAAAGCAGGATGCCCATTCTATCTCCATTACTTCTGATGTATCTTCCTCTTTTTCTGTTCTCACTGCAGATGTACATAGCACTGATTTCTGCACACGCCCTGGCTCTTAGTGGGATACACTTCTTCACCTGTATTAAAGTTCAGTGGAATGGTACAACACCTCATTTTCATATTTTCGTCCATTGTTCGCCTATGGAGCTGTTCCTAAGAGAGAGAGAATATGCTCAGAGAGATGAGGAGAGATAGAGCGAGGGGCAAAATCATATTTATTCTGTTAGCTGCTGTGCACAGGTCATAGGAGCTGAGCAGCAAATACCCCATTGATCTTTTTTTACTCCCTTGTGGTCCTCTCGAAAAGGAATGAACCAGGAAATGAAGATAATATTTCATTCTTTGAAGTGTAACTTATGTTGCCCTCTATAGGATGCTTCTGACTTTCTAAGGAAATTTTTCCAACCTGTTTATTTATTTGTAAATCAGTATCCAAGATTACTGTGTCAAGCAATAAATGGCAGTTTTAACTCAGTGCTCATGTCTGTTTGATAACAAGTGTAAGGTGAATTGTGTTTTGGAGTTGCTGTGCACACAACTAGCCCCATGTGTAAATCCAGTGAAAGACTATGACATGTAAAGTCATTATAATGAGGTTATCCAGCTTATTCATGGAAGTACAGCTTTATCTGTAAGACCTTTTTTAAAGTTTTGTTTTTCATTTGGCATTGTGCTAAAATAAATTTCTAAAGTGAAAAATAAAATAAACTTTCTTTCTGCCTACATCCAGAGTGCAGTGAATTCTCTCCAGGGGTGTCTGTGCTGCTTCTCATCTTTCTTTGTCTTGAAGCCGTCCTCTTCCTCACCTTTACAGCTGTAATGTTTGGTACACAGATACACTCCATCTGCAATGACGAGACGGTCAGTACACATTCAGCAAGCTTTGTTTATGTCCATGTGACAGTCATTAGGGTGTGGGACAAGAGAAAGCACTGACTTTGTGCCTTTTGGCTTTTCACATCCATACAGAATGTTGTATTTAATATTACTTTGAAGAGAAATCAGTAATAATCTGTTTTTGTTTGAATACCTTGCAGGAGATTGAGCGTCTTAAAAATGAAAAGCCCACTTGGGAGCGTCGCGTGAGATGGGATGGAATGAAAGCTGTGTTTGGTGGTCCACCATCTCTCCTGTGGTGTAACCCATTCACAGGTCTGCGCCTGCGACGCCTGTTGCTGTTGACCCATGGCCGCCGTGGTGGATCGGAGTTTTCTGTCTGAGGGGAGCACAGACTGACGCAGTGAACCAGCACATGGTCATCTCTAAGACAAGATCTCTTGTACACCCTCCTTGGCTGAGGCTAAACTGGACCTCTGCTCCTAGAGGTTGTCCTTCATGTGTGGATAACAGGGAGACATGCTACTCCAGCAGGACCCCAGTGCATCACACCCACCACTGAAAGTTTGAATTCTAACTCTCACATGCAGATGTAGACCCAAGGACCTATGGTGAACAACTGGAGTAGTGTTTTTATCATGAGCAGCTTTTTGGTTTGTTGGTGTATTTTTTTAGATAAAGCATGCAGTATGCAACTCAAGTGAGTCTTTTAATCCTTGTGAGACCGTCCAAGGTGCGGTATTACCTTTACTCATGCGCCTTCAAATACACAACTTCTTCAGCAGTTTTTCTTTGCTGCACACATGATTTTTTTTCTTGTTGGGAGTGGACAAACAGTATATCATTTCATCAATGATGGATCTAAATGGGGAAAAGCTTAAAATTGTTCTGTTGGACCCAGACAAGGGAATCGCAGTCAAGGACATGCACTACTTACAGTTTAAGGCACTTGAGAAAGCCTATATCGGGAGAGCAATGGAACTGTGCCACCTTGAATTGCATGTATAACAACTCAGTCAGTATCTCATCTCAGCCTGAGATAACAAACACGTTACTGTGAACACAGGCCTCATTCTTGTTCTAGAGAACTGGGTGGTTTTTCCTGTCTGTTCATCTTTTTTGCCCTGTATTTTCTCCCTTCAGGTAGAATGTTTGATTGTTTGGGGTACATGTGCCAGTAGAAATTAAGTTTTCTTTTGTGTTTTGTTTCTTTAAATAACTGCTGAAGCTTCACTGACTTTGCTTACAGTGACCACTCCTCAACCGTTGACCATGCGACTCACTGGAGATTACTACTGTTAAGATTGATATTAATTTGGACAATGAAACCATGTTTTGTATCAGTCAGACTTACCTGTTCATCATTGTTGCCATTCCACCACTTCCCACAGGCTGCTCCATATGTCATTCTCCACAAACATTCAGTGACCCACATACCACCGATATGCCTCCCTGTGTTTCCATTACAAAGTGATTCATGTTGCTGCTGAAAAGACTGAATGTTATTGAGACAGACTTGTTATATCGACGCAACAGTTTATGTGAAAAACTGGAGGCTACTACTGTGTTTAGGTTAAAATCCATGTGTTTTGATTAGACTTGATAGCATTTAAGCCCTAAAAACACAACATAACAAACTCAGTTTGTTAGCTGATTTTTAGACGCGAAGGCTTTGCATGCTCCTTGACCATCATGTAAAAATACAACTTCAAACACTATTGAAATGTCCTTTGGCAAGATCTGAATTCATTGTGCTCAACAGAGCTCTGCTCAGAATCACTCAAATAAAAAGAGGCTGCTTTGCTAAAGGAGATAAGGCACCAGGCTCAACTTACAAGATTTAATACAGAACAAACTCTGTGTTAAAGAGGCCTTTTTCTGCTTCACTTTGGAAAAAGTCACACCTGTAACATTGAGTAGTGTGGCAGTGTCCATGCCTTTAAAATGATTCAGTCTAGTGAAGGTATCAGCTTGACAGATGTTACTATTATTGCCATATTTATGTAAAGTATTTTCTCATCTTGTCTCCTTTTTTCTACTCAGCCAAATTCATGGACCTGTTTGCACTGGATGAATGTGGATTTTTTTGTTAAAACTAGAGTTCAGGATTTCTCCCCAAGTCCTGAATGAAAGGCTGGTATCTCTAAGTTCATCATGTTTGACAATATCCTGCTGGTCGTTCTTACCTGTGGTTGTCGAGGGAAAGAACTCTTTTTCCTATGTTTACACTAAATGACACCTGATGCCCAATGTTTGAAATAACATGTTGTCGTTAGAATGTAAAACACGTCGATTTTGAGACTGAGGGACACAGTGCTGAAAGCTAACTGATATCAGGGGATTTATCAATATATATTATTGGCCACTCATTTCTTAGTTTAGAATGCTGGACTCTGTATTTAGCATGATTATTTTGGAAAAAGCTATTATTCTTACATGCTAAATGTGCTTTTTGGTTTCAGCAGGGCAAAATGAACAGGAGTGAAATTCGGCCCTACCCATGGCATGCCCATAAATGCCATGTGTGTATTTATAAGATGATAGACAGTTTATTTATTAGTTCTAAAAATATATCAGGAAAAATCAGTGTTTTATAGATGCACAAATGCCTCGCTAATCAAGCAACAACTGTGTTAAAACATTTTAGAAATGCAACATACAATTAAAATACGGGGCCTAGAGAACATAGGTGCTAAATATCTTTAAAATAGAAGTTCATATCTGAAGCAGGACTTGATATACAGGGGCATGCAGGGGATTAATGCACTGCTAAACTTTATCTATAGAGAGTGGCAGAGCTTTTTGTTAATAGAAAAACAGTACAATGACAGCCCGGGTATAAATATTTGGTTTGGTAAGTTTGGTTGATTTGTCTCAGTTTCCATGATCAAAATCAGATGCTCTGTTCAGAATGTCTTAAAAGTTGCATTCTGTTTCAGACTATGTAGTCTGATATCCATGCTTACTAATAGAGTCGGTTATTAATGACTTTAAAGAGTGATACAGGAAATGGTATTTTGAGCCTTTTTAAAACTTCTGCTGTATGACGTAGAAATGGCAATCATCACAGGGAGTAGTATTACATGACAATGCCCAATTGTATAAATAATATAACACTATTCTATCAGAGGTTCATCAGGGGGATTTGTGCTGATAATTTAGGAAGCATATTGTGGTGTATAGTAACAGTTCCTATCAGAATGGTTCTTTAATCGCAGACTTCTCATCATAGTCATGAACAGTAGAGAAATGCTTTGTCTCCAACTCTCATAAGAAAATGTTCCCTCAAGAACAAAAGCCCTTCAGCTTTATAAACAAATTATAAAAGTTACTATTAACAATAGACAGTAAATGGAATGTTTTATTCAATTTTTTATTAATGTGTCATAATCTTATAATGTCATATCTTTAATGTCATTTTACATAATAAACTTGATTAAATCAAACACATTCTGATTCTCTATCCATCCATCGTTTTTCATATAATCTGTGCTTTGTTTGTGGATAGAGTGAGTTTCAAACTTCAGTAACATGATGCAGATCTAGAAGAAAAAAGAAGTCCTTCAGAGACAGATGCCAATTTATGCAAGTAAGCCAGATGTTTAATTTTTCATCTATTTTTCATCTGTGGCATAGTTGTTAGAGATTACTGATCTGATCTCTGCCAAAAAAAATCTTGAAATTGAGCAGGATGTAGCTGAGATGGAGGGCAAACTTTATCGAGAACTGCAGACCTGGGACATGAAAAAACTAAAAGAAAAACAAATTTTGTGATGCCAGTATTTCTACATGTATGCATGCATACTGTATGTGCATTGCAATGTTAAATATTAGCCCAGTGGTTTGAATCATCTATCCTAATCTCACAATTAAACATCATTAAGTGGTGGATGAAGTATTCAGATCCTGTGTATTACTAAAGACACTAATATCACATTGTGGAAAAAACCTACGACAAACCCATTAATCTTTCATTAGCATAATGCAGTTTTACTTCAAATTGGAGCTGTCATTGTTTCTAGATTTTTATTCTATTATTTTACTGGTCCAACAGCCTGAGATCAAATTGTGCTGTATGAGGCCCCTGAACAAAAGTGAGATTGAAACCCTTGACTGTTAATGTCTGTAGAGTAAATTTGCACTATGTGTATTCATCCCACAGGGTGGATTGGATCCTTTGGTGGGCCAGTTTTGGTCTGTGGGCCATATGTTTGACACCAATGATTTAGATTTTATGTATTGCTTTTCCATTGACAGGAATTATAGCAAAATGTAATTATTCATATAAAGGAAAATATCAGGCGATTTTTCCGTAGATGAGTTGCTTTAGCTTAGCAACAAACTATCATGTTTCTGTATGAAGATACACAATATGTGCTCTATCGGCACAAAAGTATTGGGACTGAATTCATGTGAATCACCACTAACAGGAGGATTGGCTATAGAATAACAATGACAAATGTCATATCTTAATTTTATACTGTGAAGTACAAATATTTTCACTCTGTCTAAAGCACGGGTGTCAAACTCATTTTAGTTCAGGGGCCACATACAGCAACAATAAAATATACATACCTAATAATCCAAAAAATTTCACTTTGTTTTAGTGTGAAAAAAGGGAGATTGCATTATGAAAATATGAATAACCTCGACAGCCATGTAAACCTGACATTTGTTAAGAAAAATAAGTGCAATTTCAAGAATATTATGTCTCAGGTTATTATTAACCCAACTTACAAATCCCAGTGAAATCTATTTATCTATCTATTTTGTTAGAATTAAACTTTTTTCTTAAAACATTTCAGGTTATTCATATTTCTTCAGGTTAGTCACATTTTATCTAGATAATAATCTGTAATTAGATAGATAGATAGATAGATAGATAGATAGATAGATAGATAGATAGATAGATAGATAGATAGATAGATAGATAGATAGATAGATAGATAGATAGATAGATAGATAGATAGATAGATAGATAGATAGATAGATAGATAGATTTTTTTTTCATAATGTAATTTGACACCGTTGGCTTTTCATATTTTCAGTGTAATTTTTCCATTTTGTAAATTCATGCTGCGGGCCGTATGTTTGACATCCCTGGTCAAAATGGTTAATTTTGGTTTACAGTGTGTAAAATGTAGTGTAAAATGTTTGCCTAATTAAATGAACATTAATATGCCTCCACACCGATAGGGGGCAGAAGACTTAGCAGACTTGTGCTGCCAAATCTTACCAACGGAGAAGACTCAGAGGCGCTTTAGTTTTATTGACTGTGAGGAGTAACTTTTACACATAACAAAGTGTTGGGTATGTGATATTAACGAAAACCTATGAATATTTAACTGGGCCTGTTTTCGCTCATAATTGAAGGAAAGAGTCGAGACACAAATACGTGTTCCTGCTTCTCCGTCTTCAGGTCCAACTCTGTTTCCGCTGTTATGGTGTCAACATGGCGTCTAAGGAAACTATCAACAACCCGCGAACTCACGTCGAGTCTGTTGTCAACCGCTGGCTGGTGGATTACTATCTGTCTCTGGCAATAGAGTTCTTTAAAAATGAGCAATACTCGGACTTTTGTGCCGTCAGAGATGTGCTTCAACGTAAGTACCGGACCCCTTCACAGTCCCCCTTTTGCCGCCAAGCTGCAGGTACATTTGCTTAAGGTAACTTAGCGTCGTCGAATTAGCTTTAAATATCCATCAGAACTGTTGGGATTTTACTGGTATCTGATGTAAAATAGTTGTAATTAGAGGGAAAGCTGTGTTTAAGTGCAGATACACTAGGATGTATGATTTAGATCAACACGTTAGTATATACATTCACTCTGCTTATCTTGTTCGTATGCTGTTACTTTGCAAATTCCAACCAAGTATAGAGAACCCTGATGCATTATAAATGTGTTAACCTCTCTGATGTTTTTTCGTGCTTACAGATGTCTTGGTCCGTCCGGTGGAGCACTCTGATACTATGCAAACAAAGATTGTAGTATTACATTTTCTCTCCATGATAAATCAAGGGGACAGACTTGGTGAGCATGTGTACAATACTGCTTTTACTGTTTCTCTTTATGTCTTCAAATGAGTAGAATAACATCAAGAAAGTTAGTGTTTCATGGAACAAATGTGAATTGTAAGTCAATACAGACTTGTCAACGAAGAGTTTAGTACAAATATGAAGAGGGAATGTTTATTTAATAGACAGTAAACTGTCCACTTGTGAAGTCACATAGCTGTTTTCATATGTGTATCCATTACAATTTAACCCTATGTTGAATCCTTGCCTGTAGATCTGTCATTTGAGGCTGAGCGGAAACTTACTCCACTGGAATCTGCATTATTATTGCTCCAGAGTTTGAACCTGGAAGGTACAATGGCACAATCAGATTTTGAGAATGTGTGCACATTACTGAAAGAAACGGTAACTGTATTTTTATTTCTTTTATGTTTTATTGCACTACACTGTTCCTGCTTTGTAAAAGCTACCAACTTTCACTCACGCTGTGGTGTTCTTCTGACTGTAGATCGTTGGGCTTTTGATTAAGAATGGCGAGTTTGACAAAGCAGAAGAGGTGCTGAACAAACACTTTCCCAAATCCATGGTCGGGAAGGTGAGGCCAGCTGCCAAAACAGCAGTTCACACAAAAAAAAACTTCAAACATTCTAAATTACCCAAACATTCACACTGAATATGAAGATTTCCTGAAGGAGTAGCTTTACTTCTAAATATTACACATATTCCTGAAAAGAAAATGTAAAGTTTATACTGACATACAGTATATTGTTCCAAATACCCTTAACTTTTGTATTATTCATCATTATACTCAGATGTTTTTGTTTCTTTTGTCTTTGTAGAAAGCAATATTCATTGCTCTCATCAGTACAAAGTGTAAAACCCATGATATTATAGAGCAAATTGATTTTCATCAGTTCAGGATGGAGATGTTGAGCTTCTGCCAGAGACTCTGCCCTATCGCCGTTCCATTTCTTCACAAGGTAGAAATGGGAATGAACAGTCTGACAGTTTGGAAATGTGTTGTCTTATAGTTAAATAAATTTACTTTTACTTATGTCTGTACAGTAAAGTGAAACGAAACGTAATTGAGGCTCAGAAAACTGGATTTTATTGCACTCAGTTAATTTTTGACTGTTTTAAGTTGGCAATTTTTTATAGAGATTCCTAGAAAGCTTCCATTTATATGTCTTATTTTGTTCAACTAATGAACACATTTTTTTTTGTATACATGTATTCAGGCTGCATCGCAACTTATTGAAAAAAGACTTGCAGAGCCAGATGATGGTGCAGAACCTGAAAAGCAAAGTGAAGCTGAACCTAAACCTGTAACTGACCCATCCTCCTGCAAACAAGTCACCCCTGTCTTGCCAGTGACGTGGTAGGTCCTCTCCCTTCTTAGTTCAACTGATAAACCAGCATGAAAGGGATACTTTACAGCTAATTACACCATCACTAATTAGATTGAAGTCTTAGAATCATGAAGACATGTTTCTTCATTTGCAACACTATTCAAAAATGCATATCATTACTTAGTTACAGTTTGTTAATAGGGCTTAAGGGCAGGTATTTGTATTGTGTAAGTTTTCATTCCAGTTGATTCCTTTCCTTGTTGACTAAATCTCATATTTTCTTACCTCTAACCTTTAGTAAACACATGATTATCCAGCGGACCAGGCTAGAGGCGGCACACAAAGCTTTGGCTGCAGGGTCAAATGAGAGGACATTTACTGAGTTGGATAATGAAGTGAGAGCAGATGTCACCCCGTGCCTCTTACCTTCTGAAAAACTTGCCAACCAGGAATCAGGGCAGGAGGGGCCATTTCAGAGAGACTCCCAAAGCCCTCTAGAGGCTTCGCCAGCAGATGAACCTCCACAAACCAATGCTGTTCCTCCAACACAAGCAGAAACCCTCACAAACACAAATTTAGTACCGAGCAGCAGACTTTACACAGTGGCCCAACTGGTTGTTGAGCCAGACAGTCATGGGAGCTCACAGTGTACAACAGCCTCCCGGGAACTGGACACTGACCTTACAGAAGAAGAGCCAGCACAGTCACCTCCAGTGGCCCAGAAAAGTGTCCCATCAAGCCCACTGACCCAGAGTGAGGTCAGCAAACCTACACGGAAACGCCCGAGACGAGCCTCTAAAACTGGCAGCAGGTAAAGAAAAGCAGTGGTTTGAGAAAGCTCTGATTAGGTTGGACTTGAAAAGGAAAAATGCCACAGAATAAATGGAATAAAGTTTTGTCAAATTGCTGATAATAGATTGTAATACTTTTTTCTAGCAGTGAAATGGTTCAAAGGTAAAGTAAGCCATTTTAATCCGGCACACTTTCTTTAGCTAAATCAAACATAAACTAAGTGTCTTGGACTGATAGATGCAACAAGGATTATTTGATTTTTGGGGGATGGAGCTGAAGGTGGAGTGAAGGTAGAGATGCATTTTGACTGTTCAGGTCAAAGTCTTTCTCAGTAATGTCTTACTCCACCGTTAAACGTAACATAAAAGTAATGTATTGTACTGTACGGAATTTTTTGTTTGTTTTTTGACACGCAGAACCTCAACAAGTTTCACAGAGTCGTCACAAGAGGATGAAGTCCCTCGTTCTTCAGCTGACAGCGAAGTTTATGTACAAAACACCAAAAGCTCAGTCTACAGGTATGTCTGAACGTGCAGTATCATCTCACATAAAGCTGCCATGTATAGTTTATTAGTTTATCATGTTAAGATAGAGTTGGCACCATGAGACTTACCCTTTTCTTGATGCAGAAAGTCCATCAGGTCAAGTGAGTCATCATCAGTCAGTGAAGAAGAACCCATGGAGTCTTCCTCCCATAAAATACGGGCCAGGGATCGTCCGAGCAAGCAAGTCCAACACCTGATTCACTTGATCCCAATATGCTTGTAAGAATTTAAGACATGTGACAAACCTGTATGTGCTTACACAGGGATCTCGGTGGCCTAATCGACATCTGCGACTCCGATTCGTCCAATCTGTCACCACTGAAGTCTGTCCCCAGAAACAGCTCCACTCCTCACAAAGTGACCGGTGAAGGCTCCGGTCCATCCTTTTCCAAATGGTTAGTAAAGACTAGACTAGCAACTGAGAATACTTTGATTTATCTGGTATATTTTCAATGAATTATTTCACTTTATATCTGACTGTGGTGAGAATTCAAAGGGTTTATTTTGTCATAACAAATTCTGAGACAAAAGGAGAGTAAATTTACAGTTGTTTGACTAAAAAAAGGCAAATCCTATTTTTGAGAGGGTGAAACCAAGGAATGTTTCTAACATTTCAAGCTGTAGTTCTGTTAGAATATAAATGATTTTTCTCAGAAGTTTTTTTTTTTTTTTTTTTTTTACAGGAAAGTGCTGATGAATACTGCAAGGGAAACTAAGGAAACATGGAGTGATGAAGAGTCACTTTGTGGTGTCAAGAGGAGCAATGGTAATACTTAATCATCTTTCTAACAGCCTGGTTCAGTCAATTTTTTTTTTTGTTTGACCTTGTGTTGTTACATGTCTTTATCACTCCCGAAGGGTCACACGATGAGAGCACCAATTCACATTCAGGCAGCAGGAAAAAGGTAACATACGCAATTAAACACTCAAGCGTATTTATCACCATGCAGTTGCATGGCCTCTGAAAAACGCTTTTTAATATGTGAACTGTAAGTGCAGTAAAATACTCATTAATGTGTTGCTATTGTTACAGATGTGGACTGAGACTGAGACACAGAAACTGAAAGAAGGGGTCAAAAAATTTGGAGAGGGCAACTGGAATAAGATTAAGTCATACTACAGTTTCAAAGACCGAACAAATGTCAATCTTAAGGACAGATGGAGAACTATGAAGAAGCTGAAAATGGTCTGAGTGTCCCGAGTTCCCAGAGGTCTAATGTCACAAGACTGGAACACTACTTTTTTTAACCTTCAGATTAGTCTTTGATCCTTTTTAATGATATGGTATTAAGAGTATGTATTGATTTTACAGGACAAATCCTTTTGGTCAGTACATTTCTTTGCCTCTTTTCCCATTTGGTTCATCATGTTTCATGTTTTAAGACATTGTGTAGTTAAGTTCATAATCTGCTCTTGTTCAATAAATTTTCCTGGGTCAGTTTGTACAAGAGTCGTCTCTGGGTGGTTATGGAAAAAAATGTCTAAGAATTTCACTACAGTTAAAAATAAGATATACAAAGAAAGCAAGGGTTTATTTGAAAAATCACAGGACATGTACAACAAAGAAGTCCTCTTCATTATGCAAAATTTAAAAGAAGGCCAGAGCATAGATATGTTGATGGTGGCTGCTGCATCAGGATGTGGATTGCTGTTAAGGGTTTCTGGTCTGTGCAGATCCATTTTTGCCAGTTAAATGTACGAGCACTGTACCCTTCGGCCAACTACTTAACAGGATCACAATCCGCTGTATGTGATTTTACAAGTGAACAGACTGTTCTAAATGACTATGCATTCAGACAATCTCAGTGTCCTTTGGGGCACAGACACTGCTTCACAAGGGAAAAAAACAGTCCAGTTTTTGATGCTTCTTTATGTCAGTGTATCCTCACTCCTAATAAACTCTCCCACATCTGCTTGGTGGAACACAACGATAGCCATAGGGTCCACTCGCCGACACTCCTGGGTTGACTTTGCTGCTACTCCAAATCCCTAAGAAATAAAACAATATGGTCAAAACCTCCCACAGAAGAAAAATAAAATTGATTTGTATCATCTGTGATAAACTGGTGTAGCAGTATTAAGAGTAAGGTCTTTACTTTCACACCTCATACAGTGTTGCAGTTCAAATAAATATACAACAGGAGGGTAAAAACTAAATGTAGAAACACTTGTATACAACTGGCTACTTTCTGGGTTGTCTTTACTACATTAGCTGAGAACAACAAAGCTGTTAAAAACAGTTTAATCCACACAGCATCATGACAGTAAGACTTACAAGGGGAACATCAGCCATGGAGTAGACCACAACACCCTGGTACTGGTTGGTGTTCTCTGTGATTCTCCCAAGTCCAGATTTAAGCACATGGTTTCCGTAGAGGAAAGACTGCTCTGCTCCAGGTTTCACCCACACTTTAAACTGATAGAACAAGAGATTTCTAAGTTATTCATTCATGCATAGGGGTATATTTTGTACGATATCAAAATTGTGCGGCCCAGTACATCACTGGTTTCATTTTCCTTATTACACAAATTGCTCATGCACTGCCACATCATCGCATAGCTAAAACCGTTTTTTTTTTGTTGTTGTTTTTTTAACTCCAATAGGTAGCAAATTAAAATATTGTACACTGCTAGAAAATATATATTGTATCATATAGAGACAACATCTTTTGGTTCTGCATACCCTACGTAATAACAGAACTTTATGACACAAAAATGACATCCACAATGACTCTTCTGAGACACTGAACATAGTAACAATCACCATGAACCAGGACTCGCCCGAGTCAAGATTTTGGTTTTGGAGCAGAACCAATGTATAGGTTTCATATGTAAAGTATCTATCCTGGTCAGCCCAATTGAAATATTTTAACAAATAATGTAAACAGGAAATCAAGTATTGAGTATCCAAAGCCTGACACACTTGACAGCACCTGACTCCAATAATGCAGATTCTAGTATGTAAACTGATAGAAATAACTGAATCATAAGAGTGTTACAGTATTAGCCTCATACAGCAGGGTTTGGAGCCTTTACAGACTTGGTGTTAGTTCATCCAAGGATGGGATGAACTATGGAATGGAACACGAAAACACAATTAAGATGCAGTCACCTTTGCATAGGGTGCCAGGAAATCTAGAGCTGTAATGTGAAGGCGAAACTTCTGGGTCTTTGTGAACTTTCCAAAACAGGTTCCCACCGACACAAGCTTGTCCCGAGAAATATTTGTGGCCAACTTCAGAATTTTTTCACTGGGGATAAAATATGACAGTCAGTTATTAATTGTGTTTAAAAGAAAGAATAATATAACAAATTTCATTGAATTACATTACAATTATTAAAACACTAAAGGGGTAAATGTTCCAATGAAGCTTTCTATTTTGCTGATATCAATTCATTAAAAGATGGGGAAACATTTGTCATTTTATGTAACTTCAGAAGTAAATTTAAAAAAAGACCTAATTCAGGCTCTGGTGACAAAATTGTGGACAACCCAGACCCATTTATATTCCTATCAGTGCATAGGGTGGACCAACTGCAGTTTGTAACTTGTGGTCTACATTGCATATTAGTGATTTTTGGTGCTTTTGCTATAAAATCAAACTTCCAATCCTGATTTTCAATGAGGAACTTCCATGAAACACTGACAATAATGAATGATGACTACTGTTAATGTTTACACTACCTGGGTTAAACAGATATTTTAAGTCTTTTCAGTCCTATTACATAGAAAACACTGCTTTGAAATGTAATAGGACAAGTGATTAACAATACATTTCTTAGAGTTTTACAGAGTCAGGGCTAATGACCATACTGACACGAACATAATGTTGTGGATAATTCAATTACTGTATTATTGATTGTTGTGGTACAATGCTAAAATTAGGGCAATAGTATAAGTTAATTGCTGTACAAAGTTAATAAAAAAAGGTGTAAAAGGACTGAGGGGTAGGATTAAATAAGTTTATACTTCTTCCTACTCCTTTTCGACCATGCAAAATTCAGACTTGTATGTGCTTGAAGATAGATTCTGTCCATTTAAATGTTATTTGTTTATGTCTTCATTTGCTTTGTTTTGTTTTATTTTCTTTGCATGTTCGAAATAAAAAAATAAAATAAATAATCTACCTGTTTTCAGAAGTATCATTACTAACACTGTTAAGAAGAAAGTTGTCCAGGTTTACCTCATGTAGTACACACGGTCATTATGGAGCCTGAAACAGTAAGTACCATCAGGTCGATCCACTAAAAGTTTGATGTTTTCACCAATGCTGGAAGGGAAAGAAGACATGATGGAACCCATACCGCATTAAACCATCGAGCATGTTTATCCTTTCAGTGTCATTTATACGTATTCGTGTTAGCTACCGTTCTATCCAGTCCACTTACTATTTAGACAGCTTCTCAAACATCGTTTTCGTCTCCTCGTCTGTCAGCGGGCGCATCTTGAATATTTAGAAAAATATTGTAAATCTAACCACAATGTTCAATCCCTCATGAAAATCCTGAAAACGTGGGTCAACACGGAAGCGGTCACAAATGGGACCGGAAGTTGAGTGACGTATTCATGGAGCGCAGTTCCTGGTTTTTGCATTCTTTAGCTTTCTGTCGAACGTACGTTTTCTCCCCGACAAACCGGACGACATCAGGTAAGCTATTTCTCCTCAATTTTGAATTATGATCGGAAACACACTAATCACATAGTATGCAAACCGCTATGTAAACATGATTTTGCTTAACATTTCATTTTTGTTGAGCGGTGAAGTCCCACTTTCGAAAACGGTGTAAGTTAGCCCGGTTAGCTAGCTGTCAGTGAAAAAAACACCGAGCTGCCGCTATTGGCATGCTAGTTTATGTCAGCTAGAGAGCTAAGCTAAATGTGTTAGCATCTAAAAATGCTAATCCTGGTTTGCTGCAGGCAGTGACCTGACTCTGCTCAGTCAATGCATTTCATTAATTAACAGTTGAAACACTGACATCCGAACATTAATCGAAATGAATCGCACGCATTTCTGACTTGATTTCGGACTGTGCGTGTGAAGAGACGATTTTTGCCGCAGCGGTGCGAAGTTACATAACGTCCATTTGTTTGTAAATACTGATTACCTCCGTGTAATCCGAGATCAGAGGTAGAGTATCCAATCCTGTAAAGATTTCAGTAGTCATTAAGGTCAACATTAAACAACGTCTAATTTTTGGCACCTAATTTTAGATTCACCTGTGTTGAGTTCACAGTTCAATGTCATCTGCAGGAAATGTATCATGTCAGCGCTGTTTGCAGTTGGCCCAAGATGTAGACCTTCTGTCCCTTCCTGCCTTTCAGCAATAATGACCGAAAATAGCTTGATCAGTTTTTATTAACCTTCTATTCACATACCACAGCAAAGCCCATGCAACGGGTTGATATTTTTTTCCTTTTTAATGTCAGCCTGCTCTTTGCATTTCCCTGCTACTGTTGAGCACTCCCTTCATCCCTAACAATTTATGTAGCACTGTTCTTACAAACACGACCCAAGGTCCTTAACATAACAAAACGAGAACAATAGATAGATTGACAATAAATACAGAAATGGACAATAATTATTACAATTTTGTTAAAACAATGCAGTGTTGAAAGTAGATGAAATACAGATGTTTGTGAAGGACATAACAATGATCAGTATTCAAGTACAAGATTGTGGTCTGCAATATTGCCCTGAAGAAAAAGCATGATTTAAAGATATTTAACTTCTCTTTTAAAGCAAATATGGGTATGTTATCAAACTCTTCTGTCATCTTGTGTTCCCTTTTTGTTGACCTTATGTCACTAATGTCAAAAAGTCTTTCCAATGAAGTAAGATCAGTGCTCTTAATCTAACACTGACGTTCACTACCAGAGATTCCCCATAAATGACAAACAAATGACCATAATGACGTGGATGACTAATGTTTTTTTTTAAAAAGTGAGTGCTCAGGAACTAAGCGACATGTATACAGACGCTGACGCATGTTTGTTTGTTTTTTTTTTTTTAATTTTCTTTGAACCGTATGGATTATACACAAGTTCTGTAAACTGAAATGTTGACATGTGAATTTAGAAATACGTGTATTAAATTACAGTGATCCTCATTAGAGATGTAACTATACCTGGTTAGGTGTGACTCACAGATGCTGTAACTGAAGGTTCAGGCATGCTAAACAAAGTCTGCTTAAGCCAACCAGCATCAACCACAGATCTTATAGAAAAACAAAGTGTCGACATAATGGCTGATTATGATGTAACTGCTATTTTCAAATGTCTACATGAGATTAAGAATTTTTTTGCATGCAACTTTCCAGTGTCCACAGGTGTGAGCGGCTCTGTGTTGGAAGAGCACTGTTTGTGCCCACAGCATACCCCCCCAAAAAAACAGTAGTGGGTGTTTGCCATCAGCTTCCGGTGTGTGTTTGCAGCTCTGGTAACAGTGAACAGGAAGACAGACAGAGAGACGTCTAAGTTGAGAGAGGAAACTGCTGTGGCTTCGTCTGCCTCAGAATGACTGAGTTCTGGGTTTGTTTCAGCTGCTGCATTGCAGAGCAGCCACAGCCTGTGAGTATGAAGTGAACCTGGAAGACGCAATATTTTGTTTGGTTTATATTCTAGAGGTCTTGTTTCAAAAGGGTGTGTAAAAGGGTGTGGAAGACAAATAGTATCAACGTAATGTGGTTTATGTCGTCACCTAACCAAAATATCTTTCATTTTGGATTTGTTAAACCTGATGACAATAAATATATTCTGTTTGCCATTGATTATTGAAGCAGTCCTCAGTTAACCTGATTTCTAATACTGCACTTATTTTTATTCATTGTGGAGGACACTGAACAAGGCACTGTTGTGCCTCTTTTTAGTTACCCAGTCTGTATCCTCACAGATAAGATAAAGTAGACTTCTCACTTTCAGCTTCACAGCACATAGTTATTATATAAATGAAGTTTCAGAAAAAACAAACTTGTGAAACGTCTTGAATCTTGATGTACTTTTTAACTGATATATATTCTTAATTTTCAGAAACGGCGGCGACGAATCGACCGCTCAATGATTGGGGAGCCAACAAACTTTGTTCACACCACACATGTAGGCTCAGGTGACATGGGCCTAGCATCAGTAAGTTTTTGTTTTCTCTGCAGAATGTGTAACCACCAAAAATATATGGTTTTAAGTCATTAACCAAATAAACTCCTGTGCTTGTAGGTGGACCTTGTTCAAGCCCAAATGAAATCGAAAGGGGGCTACGCACACGGAGGGTCTGAAGGTTCGCAGTTGTAACGAGGTAACACATTTTCATCCTTTTGTGGAAATGACTGATATTCAAGTACAGGCATTTCAGTTTCTCGCAGCTGCACAAGCTAAGCTTAGACCTGTTATACACCAAAGCCAAAGGCCGTGGTATTAAGACAAAGCAGAACACAAATGTATTCAGTACTAAAACTGCAGTGTAATATTCAAGGATTCAATGGTACACAAAATCCACAGTTTGGTATTTTACTTTGGAGTCAATCTGTCCTGACCTGTTTTCTCTCAAGTATAAAACAAAACAGCAATGAACGATAAAGAAATGCAAGATATTCATAATTTACTTAAATTAACTAATAGGCGGTGTGCATTTCAGCTTTGTAGGTGGCAAAGATCACTCTCTTTTCCATGAGGACGTTATCACTATATTTCACTATTTTCATTGTCTGATCTAGAGCAGATGTGAGAGTCATGGATATGACAAACAATCTCGTGTCCCTTTTCTTTTTCACTCTTTTAGGGTACATAAGAAGCATGGGATACCTTGAACTTGTCACTTTTCTTAGAAATTAAATTTATGATGAAATATTGATGGCCGTTAGTTAAACCAAGCAAACAACAACATAGGAATGCAGCGAAGTAGCTGCCACACAGGTGAGATGAGATAAGTGTGTTCAGGTGTCATTGGATTAAACTGGGCCCTTAGTGCTTATTGATTTTGTCCACCATAAACACAGAAGTCACAGAATCAGGCTGCAAGAAAGTTCTTTAAAACATGAAAATTGAATGAATACTTTATATGTTTAATCTTATTAGTGCGACAACTGCATGAATTTAAAGGCTAATACTCAATGTTCCTAGTGGGTTCAAGCTTTATAATTTTTGATCTAGGAATGCCAGTATGTGGACATAAATAGACCTCGGAGAGTGAATTTTTAGCTCATGCAGCGTACTGAAATGAAATTACACACCAAACCAATAGTCTCATACTGAAACACTTCACTGTTAAGATATTTACTTACCCTTACCCTAGAAATATTACAAAGATATTTCCAAAGAAATGGAGGTTCCTCTGTCTTCTTTTTTGTCACACATTGCATAAATGACTGGTTCTAATTAATATCATCAGAACTCATAGTCATGATCATATATATTACAAAAAGGTTTTAATTAGGCTTATGAGAACTCATAGTTATTCATGAGGGGAAAAAAGCAGCATAGAAAAAGGAAGACTCTCCAGCTGACACGTCCAACTTCCTGACTTCAGCCCACACATACCATGTCATAACAGATGGCAGCAAATTAAACAACGCTGCTGCAGAATCAGTCAGTGTCTGAAAGATCTGGTGAAATGTCCACATCTTTGTACAGGGGAATTCAGTCAATTGCATTTAAATGTGGTCTTTAATTTGATTAGCTTTGTTATTTTGAAAACCCACTTAGTATTCCTTGTGACAATAACTGAGCTGTCAGTAAGATGATTGTTTCCTGTTCTTTTTTTAACATTTGCCTGTCAAGGACAGTGTGTCCTCCCTAATTTGGCTTTCCACTGGCCTCAGGCCTGTGGTTAAATGTTAATGTTGCTCTGCCTTGTTTGTAAGCCCTCATTGGATGTTGCTATGGTCATTTGCATGTGTTGTTTTTTTGGGTTTTATTGTGTTTAGCCTTTAAATAGCAGACATATTTGAGAAGTCATTAAAGGATCAGACTCAGCAGCTTGGATCCCACAGTCAGAAAAAAATATTTCAATGATGTCTTAACTGATGAACTCACTGACCTCTGACCTCAGGTCTGAAAAGCAACTGCATGTGCCACTGCAGATCCTAACATGTTCCACTTCTTTTCTCCACAGCCCTTCACAGTCTTGTGGATACTACTGTTGTTGTTAAGAGGAAACATTTTCAAAAAGCAGTTCTGTCTGTAATGGACACAGGACCAAAAGATGAAACTACTGCTTTTCCATAATGTTGTATATATTTTTATTTTCCATTCTTTTTTTTTTTTTTTTTTTTAATGAAAGCACTGCTGTCCATTTGCTGCCATACTGTTGCACTGTAAAGAGTAACTGTTAAAAGTAGATAAGAGGGTTTAGAAAGCTCATAATCTCAGTCAGATGTATGCTTGTGTGTATGCATGAGGAAAATGTTTTCAAAATTATTTGCTGTTGTAGCCCATTTGGATGCCTGTATTTATTATCTGATACCATAAACGGACCTCATGGTGGCTGGGCCACGCTGGAGATTTGGAACATTCTGTTTCCTTCTTTATTCTCAGAGGTTTATCAAAGAACAGGTAGAGGTAGCAAGGCAAAAAAACAGTATGTTCATTGTTTTATTCTGAGAAATAGTCATGATTCTCTGAGTTGCTTTCAGGGTTGAAGATTGCTGTTTTGTAATAAACTTGAAATGAGTAGAGTACACTGGACCATACATTGTACACTCACACTTGCTTAGAATTTTCGCATTGATTTCAACATTTTTTTATACTCATTTAGATGAACCATATAGAATTTTAATAAACTATGAACTTCCTAATCTGCCTTCTGAAGTTATGTTCATTATTTTCTTTTCACAAATATTAAGCCAAGAGGTTACACAAAGATTAGTATTTTTTTTTATACTTTTTATTCCTTTCCACACCTGTTTTCCACTGTAGAGCATCAAATAATGTTACCTCTTACTGTTTTAGCTGAAACGGATTAAGATGAAGAGACAATTTAGTTCCTCTGGAGTTTTTGTAGTTTTATGGTCTTTTAAAAAGTGAAATAATGAGCTGCCTGCCAGGCCTCATAAAGCTGACAAATGTTAGGAAATTACAACATGATTCAACATAATCTGACCCGCCTCTGTTGCAATGTTTGTGATAAAGTTGCTTCGGTGTTTAAGGATGTTTCATGTGGATTCATTTTCTTGTGTTTATCATCACAAAAGATTAGCTTCTTCCCATTGTGAATATTAAACCTGGTTGTCTTCAATTTACTTGTTTTTCTGTTTGTGCCAAAGTAAACCTCAGATATGTTCAAGCAGCTACAATGTTTTCAGTAATTTAACAAAACTGTTTCCCCCTGGGAGCGAAGATTGAACAGTTGACAGCCATTACTAATTTCTTAGGAGGCCACAATTAAGTTTGTGATCTCTGTTTTTATCCACTTCAAGACTGCAGAAACTTGGCTGGCTGGGACATTTTTATTCCGTGTTTTCTTTGGGTATTTGACTTACAGATGTGTAATTTATATCTTAACCAAACCAGGTTCCATTAAAAAGGCCTTAATCAGCTCTTTGCATTTGTTGGCACAGTAGCTGAGCAGTATTAATGTTTAATACTTGGCCTCTCCTGCTTTGTGCTGATCACAAAGCAGGACAAAGCTGATCATTATTACATACCGTGATCTCTAATAGAGCTTAAATGTATTCCGCAGACCAGCAGGCCTTGGTCTCATAATGTTTCCTCTATGTATTGTACATCCTACTTCTGAATGTGTCTTTAACAACGTGTTTGTACTGTAAAGTAATGCAAAAGTCCATGTGTAGTTTGATGTCACATGATTTAAACTGTCAGTAGTTAGAATAAAATCTTTGGTGCTAGTATTAGTCCGCACAGTAGATTACACTTAGAGCAGCTAGATGAATATTCATTTTCCAAAATCAGACTTTTTTTTTTTTGTGATAAGAGGCTTTGTGCCAAGTTAGGATTATTAAAAATTATCTTTTGTAGAGTTACCAGCAGTAACTGAGCTGTGTCATTTGTCAGGAATGAAGACACACAAACCATTTGATCATGTTATTGAATCACGCATCCTGGAAACTCCTGGAAACTGTTCACAGATGAGTTTAATCAAGTCATTCATCAGACTTCACATTTGTGTAAACTGGATTTTTGCAACATGTTGTAATGTTTGAAGACCTACTGCAATCGCATGTGTAACCAGCAGGCTGTGCAAGTGGACCACTTGAATGTGATTAGAAGTTGTTTCCTTTGTTTGGCTAAAAATCTGTCTGCAATTTTCCAAATAAACACTGACGACTCAGTCATTTGTGCAGATGTTCATCCAACTGTATCATCTTTTAACCTCAAACCAAAAGTTCTGTTGTGTGTGTTTGAACTTTTTCTGAAATCCTGTAACTACCTGTATCAACCTCTCTTTGATAACAATGAATCAAATCTATATATATTACATAACTGACACATGAGTACAAAACTCCCAGGTAAATAAACACTGCTGTACCTTCAGGTGTGCCAGTCTTAGGGCTTCTGTCCCACTGGATTGCCATTTGGTACTTAACAGGAATAAAGCTGTTATTACTGTTATGATTTCCACCAATGTTTCTTCTGTTGTGACAAATCCAAATAGCTGTCATACAAATACGTTTGTTATATCTGAGAGCCCTGAGGTGTTTATAGACTTAATAAAGTTGACATATCTTTAAATAATTGTACTGTTAAGCAAGCAAGCAAAGTTTATTTATATAGCACCTTTCACAGACAAGAGAAGTCACAAAGTGCTTCACAAAAGAACAATAAAATACAAATGGAGAACAGGTACAGTTACAATCACAAAAAGGTATAAATTAAAATAAACACGATGGTCATAGAACAACCCTTAATCTACTGTAGTTAGAATGGCTGGAGAAACAAGTGGGGAGCCTAACAGAGGAGGGTGTAAGTCATTAAAGTTAAGGATGAAACCTGATAATATTTAAGACAGAAGTAAAGGTAGAGATATGAGAAGTCATAAAAAGTTAAGATGAAATTAAACAACTACTAAGAATATTTAAGATACATATTAAAGAACTTAAAAATAATAACACAAGGAAAAAAAGGTGTCACATATCCTTTGGAAATGCAATACAAAATAAATGCCCAGTATGTTCCAATTTTGATGACGTGTATCTTTTTATTTCTATTATTTGAAAAAGCATCCTCTAAGTGAACATCACATTCACAGCAGTACAGTCCAGAGCAACATTTGTACACAGCTGACCCTGCTCTTGGTTATAGAGTGATACAATCAAGTCAACTCACAATACTTGAAAAATGGAATTATAACCACTTGCTGTAATAACCCTTATGCAAAATGGATTAAATAAATTGAAAAGCGAATACATATAACGTATGCTGATATCTTTTAAACACAGCTGAGCTTAGGGTTCTATTTTTTTTTTTTTTTTTTCTTTTTGCAAAATCAACATTACAACAAACACAACACACAAATGAAGCTAAATAGGTTACATATACATCAGATGCATATACAGACAGTTTTACATTTCAGAAATGCAGGGAAATGAGAAATTGACACATATCTGTTGCCCCAGAAAAGCATAACACATTTGTCGTGGGTAACTTTAAAATCTAGAGAAATAAAAAACATAAAATAGAAAGTACATATATACAGACAGGACGTAGAATGTAGTCCAGGTGTGTCTGTTTTAACATGTCTGTGTACTGCTCTTTATTTACTTCAGAAATAGGTGACCTTGCTCTGAAACGAAATGGGATCTGTAGCTCGGTGAGTACTTTGTACTTGGTGTGAGCTTGGTTTGATTTCAGTGGAAGGCAGTGAACCGAAGTGATGATGACAAAGGCTTGGCTTGGAACAGGATCTTCATCACGGTATCAGCAGAAGCAGATGACTGACGGAGACTGACAGAGCAGTATTCCCCGTCTCTTATTTCCCCTTTCTGTGCTCAGCTCAGCAGATGATCAGACGCAGGAAACCATGAGTAACAACAGTTTGTTGCTCTTTGGTGTTCAGCTGTGGTGTTATTGTTGCAGATGCATGGACCAGTCAGAGAGTTCCTTGATGTGGTGTGGAAATAGATCATTAAAGTTTTCTGTGTGCAGGGAGTAAGGGTTTTCTTCACCTGTACCTGAGGAACACAAGCAACACACATGGAAACAAACCAATCAGAACTTTCAGAGTTTGACATAATTTCATGAACTTTTAACCCGTAAAGACCCAAACAGCCACTAGCAACCAAAACCATCTACTGATCTAAAATGTTTATTAATTTCTGAACCACTAAACTTATTAATACGTTAAAATAATTGGTGTAAAATACAGTTATTCATCTTTTCACGATCATCAGATATGACCCATTTGGACGTTCAGAGACCCCATAGTTACCATGGCAACACCGTCATCTTCTATAACATTGATTCACCTGTAAAACCCATGGAGTTGCATCAATGACAGTGGATGTAGATGCTTGTTTTTAGATTGTTATTGATATCTTTGTAAAAAGGTCACTTTTTCCTCAGCTCTCTCTGTTTTTGATATAATAACTCTCAAATGAGCTTTTATGAACATCTACATGATCAGTGAATTACATATAGGAAAATACATGATTAACATTAACACATGAAAAACACAAAATACAGAGGATAAAATTATATATATATAAATGGTGATAAATCACTTGAAAAAAGTTAAAATAAAGAAAAATGAATTTAGAAAGTGCAACAAAAGTAGTTGTGGGTCTTTATGGGTTAAAACAAGTCCTTCAGCTATTTTTATTCGATATGTTATTAGGATCTTGGTCAGTTACAAGCTATTTTCTCGATTGCATTTTCTCCATAAATTATGAAAATGAAAATTTATCGTCAAATTTTAACTCTTGGAATAAAAAGGGTAACAGCTCAATGACACACACATACATGAAAATAACAAAATAATGTTGTAGCCTACAGTGCCAGTGGTCCCAGAATGTGTGCATCCTCCATCCTCTCTGCTCGTCTGTCTGGTTCCAGTGTTCAGCGTTGCTCAAGTGGTCCATTAACTATAAAAGACAAAAAAAACCTCCATCTACCAGTGATCTGAGAACCAAAATTCATTCACAAGATGAATGCAGCAACATTAACTGAATTTGTTTAAAAAGTCGTTCAAAAAGCTGCAAATGATGTCGTAGGATGCATTTTGTTTAGAAGACCATTCCATTTCCTTTGTTCCTCTCATTTGTGGACATTGTGTCTTTCTGTTGCTTTTGTCTTTCTGTTGCTTTTAAACTCTTATTTATGAAAGAATGTGCAAAATGAATCAACCCAGAAAAAAGAAAAGTACTTGATTGTGGCCTTAGGTCAATTATTAAACAAACAGCCCTAAAAACCAGTGGGTCTTTTTTGTCTGATACCTTAAAGACAGCCTCGTTCTGCTCCTGTTCCTCAGGTTTGGCCTCCCACATCCCTGCAGATGAAGACAATAGTGTGTTACATCCTTGAGTGTTGCAGGGACACATCTACAAAGCCAACCAATAATCCTCTTACCATGATTATGAGTGCTACTAAATGCATCTTCTGCAGGGGTTTCCACCTTGTGTGATGTGTCTAAAGTGGGCCGTGTTGTTGTGGGTTGCCATGTGTGTGTAGTGTATGCATCATCGTGTGTACGTGCTGTTAAACTGCTCTGTCTTTCCTGGGGTCTGCTCAACAGCCTCAGCCCTGCGAGAAGAGAGTCACAGGAAATGAGGTTTGTCTGAGATCATAAATATGTTTGCTTTCAGATTATTCTATTTTTCATGTCTTACCTCTCCTGCGTCTCTGTGTTTGTGTGCTGGGCATCATCCTGTACACCCTGTATGCATTGCTGCCTCTTTTTCTGCTGTGCTCCCGTAGTTCACACACATCAGGCAAAGAATTCAAGGCACAGCGGAAGTTTGCCTTCCATGTCTTGGGGTCTGGCTTGTCCTTGCCTGGTTGATACCGCCCTGAAATATATGTACATGAATACGGATCAACAGTGGTGGAGTGTAACAAAGTAAAAGTACTTTGTTACTGTACTTCAGTACATTTTTTATGTATCTGTTCTTTACATAAGTAAATTTCTGGAGGGGTATTTTTTACTTTTACTTCACAACATTTTAGAACAGGTATCTGTAATTTTTACTCCACTACTTTTTGAACTGTGTTTGCATTACACACTACTTTTGTTTTCTTCTTCTTTTGTAAATTGATTGTTTTACCATATGAAGAAAGCACTGTGCAATTGTACACATCACCGTAATCAAGCTGTAGAGGTACAGCTGGACTGATCTTCTCTCCCAAAAGGGTGCGATTCAATTAAAAAAAAAAAAAATCAACTCCTTTTGAAGTTGAATCACAAATACTGGTAATATTCAGACTTAGAAATGTCTGGCCTTCACCCTTGATGAGTTTACACTATGGGTTTTTGTCTGTAATGAAATTCACAAAACAAAAGAGTTAACTTATTAGATTTAGACAAACACACTGAGGATAAAAATTACAAATGGAGTAGATCTTTTAGTTATTATTTGACTAAAATCAAAGCATTTTTACCTCGTTTTAAGTCTACAGGGTGGGGAAGCAAAATTTACAATATTTTGAGGCAGGGATTGAAAGACAGTGTATGACTAATTAGTTTATTGAAAGTCATGAGAATTTATTTGCCACAAGAAAATTTACATAATAGAAAATGTTTTTATTCTATGTGTCCTCCTTCTTTCTCAATAACTGCCTTCACACGCTTCCTGAAACTTGCGCAAGTGTTCCTCAGATATTCGGGTGACAGCTTCTCCCATTCTTCTTTAATAGTATCTTCCAGACTTTCTCGTAATAGTTTTGCTCATAGTCATTCTCTTCTTTCCATTATAAACAGTCTTTATGGACACTCCAACTATTTTTGAAATCTCCTTTGGTGTGACGAGTGCATTCAGCAAATCACACACTCTTTGATGTTTGCTTTCCTGATTACTCATATGGGCAAAAGTTTCTGAAAAGGTATGGATAATAGTGTTAGGTATGATTATGACATCAATATATGTTTGGTTTCAAAATAATTGACGTAGTGCCTGCTGAGAAAAAACAACTAAATGTTCATTGTAAATTTTGCTTCCCCACCCTGTACATTATTACAATGCTTAGGAAAAAATTGCTCATTAACTTAATAGCTTTTCTAATTATTTGAAAGTGAATGTGAAAAAAAGTGTAAAAGGTTCATACTGAATTTTCATCAAACAATGAACCCGTCTGCTTCTGCTCATGTACATACAGGCTGTGAATTGTCAGGTAAATTATATCAGCCCATGTCTGTGTGGACCACACTTCAACAATTCAATCAAATGTAAGCAGTAGAGATGTGGATTTAAAAACACTGTAAATTCTTTGAGTGATTATGTCAAGAGTCAGAATCTAAAATACATCCTGGGTATGACGTCTCAAATGTCTTTTCAACCCATAAAGACCTGATGCTACTTTTGTGCCAATTCCCAAATGAATTTTCCCCTTTATTTAACCTTTCTAATGTGATTTATCACCATTAATTGTAATATTATCCTCTTTATTTTGTCTTTTTCCAGTAAAAATCAAGTATTTTCCAATATTTAATTCACTGATCAGGTAGATGTCCCAAAGGTTAGCTTAAAGTTGAGGGTTATTGTATCAAAAACAAAGAAAACTGAAGAAAAAGTGACTTTTTCAGCAAAGATATCAATAACTGAATATAAAAACAAGCATCTACAACCACTGTCATTGATCCAACTCCACGGCTTTTACTGATGAATCAATGTAGAAGATGACAGTGTTTCCATGGTAACTACAGAGCCTCTGAATGTCCAAATGGGTCATATCTGAAGAGCATCAAAAGATGACAAACTGCATTTTACACCAATATTGTACATGCATTGATAGGATTAATGGTTCAGAAGTTGTTAAATATTTCAGATCAGTAGATGCTTTTGGTCACCAGTGGATATTTGGGTCTTTATGGGTTAAGCAAGAATACATGAAGTTATTGTTCACTACTGATCACAACTCTATTAACTCTTTATTTAGCTTACCAGTAAACCTTAGTATTAGTTATTTTAGAATCATAATAATGATGTATAGTCAAAACAATGAAATAGAGAAATCCTCAAGCTGCTTCTAGTTTTTCTGTTCTCCACAGGACATCTAAAAAACTGACAAGATAGATTTTAGTCACAACAGTGACTGGAGTCATTGTGATTTGATCTTCTGACCTGATTGCCAACAGCTAAATGAACAAGTGGAGTGGAAGGAACATTGACCCAGTTCTTAATACAACGAACAAATTTTACCCTCTACCACACACTTGTATTTCATTTTCATTTGATGTTCTTTAGCTTTTATTATAGCATGGATTTACCATGGACATGTATCATAGCTGAACCCAGACCTGACCAACTGATGCAACCCCAGATAATAACACTGGCTAACACTGCATAATACAGGCTTGAACTACAGGCCCTAGGCATGATGGGTATTCACTTCATCCATCTCTTGTCACCCTGGTGTGTCCATCACTCTGGAACAGGATCAATCTGGACTCATCAGACCATATGACCTTTTTCCACTGAAATACAAGACAACTATAATCTCTCTACCAAACTGATGGTTCTTTAAGAAATGAGAAACTACTCACTACATCAATGTAATAACCTAATAATGTCAACTCTAAAATTTTTCTATGTTTTAAGGTGATAAAGTCAAATTTTATTATGAAAATGTTTACATTTACAAACAATCCTTTCACAAAAAATGCAAATAATCTGAATAACAACAAAAAATTTCTTAAGAAAATATGTGCAATTTTAACAATATGACGTCTCAGCTTATCATCGACACATGCATTACAATTTACAGATCAAAGTGGATCTGCAAATACCAAAAACATTTAATAACAGGCATCATATTGTTAAAATTGCACTTATATCTCTTAAGCCAATACATATTTGTTCCAGTAATTCATATTTTTTGTTGAAGAATAGTTTGTAAATGTAAACATTTTCATATAATTTTACTTTGTTACACTAAAACAAAGAGAAGAATTTGGTTTTACTGGCCTGATTCACTTGAGATACAAATGAACTATATGTGGCCCCTGAACTAAAAGGAGTTTGATACCTTTGGCTCTCAATATCTTTACTATAATTTTTGCATTTCACAAATTCCTCCACAATGGGCTGGATTGGACCGTTTATGGGCTGTATGTTTGACACCCCTGGGTTGGGTGTTAAGAACGTGTTGCAGCTGAAACAAATTAATCACTGCAGAAATTATCCAATGAAAGGAACAACTGAGCTATTTGCTCAGTTAAATCTAGATGGCGCCTTTTCCAATGTTTCAACCAGCTGATAGAGCATCCGTGTACTTATGACTTCAACCAGTCCTGTCCTTCCTCTGAATATTTACTCACTTCAATACTAAAATCAGTGATGCTTAAAAAGGCTCTATGGATCACTGATAGTAGATATGACATGATATTAACAAAAGGACGATGGACTCTGATATCAGCAGTTACTGTATATATCACACATCCCAGTCTCCCACGGTCTAATCAGTTACAGCTGATTAATGAAGCTTTGTGTGCTGTGTGGTTTTACACCTGAATGATTCAGCTGAGTTTGTTACAGTATATATTCTTCTTACAGTCAATATTTTTTCCTGTTACTTGTAAAATATCATAAATATGGGGTTGAATTTTGCAATGTATAGATTCTACACAATCTACTTTTACATGTTCACAGTTTTTTGTCCTTTGACCGAAATATGATATATCATCCAAAGCAACTGAACTGTACTTTTCCCATGATGTTAAACAGATAAAGTCACAAAGCATGACTTTCCCAACACTGGGAGCTTGGGTTAGGTTTCACTTTTGGACATGTGTCTTTGTAAGGATTAGAGTTTTAGACCATGGGACAGAACACATTTTGTCCAGTTCTTGCTTTAGGCAAGATATTTCAAGAAAGTTACTTCTAAATTATAATGTCTAAGGCACAAAATTACACTTTTATCCTCATGATTCTGGCAACACAAATGTGTGTTTGTGCAAATAATATTTATGTTTTAAAAGCATACTGTTCATGTGTTTGCATTCTCATATCAGGTGAACATCATCCTCCTGGGAAAATTTGCAGGTCCATATAACATAAATCTTAACAGTGGAGTATATTTCTGAAACTTAAAAGGATTTCGGGTTTTATCAAGTCTTTACAGATAGAACATAATTAAATTTCTATGCTGGTTGTTTGAGCTTGCAGTGCACTTTCCTGTACTGAGCTACAATGGCAGGAATGTGGTTGTTCGAGAAAGACTTTAACAGTGAAACGAAGACTGCCTTTCACTGGAATCACTTATCACAGAAAATGGATCTGCAGTGAATGATCACTCTGTTGGTGTGATTTGTAGAATGTGAATCCCAGCTTCCACCATGTACACACAGACTGAGGTGTGACAGCAGAAAAGAATCATTTGCAGCACTGAGGTCTATTCTTTGGAATTAGGATTGCGCATTTCTTTTTTCATTAACCATACAATCTAGGAAATGTAATACTATTAATTACTTTTTAAAAGGTGTTTAGATTTGCAATTTTAATTCTTAGAAGAATTGAGCCAAAGATGCCACAGTTATCAGGCAATTTGAATTAAAAAAAACAAACAAAATAACTTTTTAAAACAAAATGTCCTTTTCTGAAATATCTCAATAGATAAAAACACAGTAGGGGTTGGCAATTTTTTACTATTATTGTTGATCAGCTGTGGAAAAGAAATGTGATTTAGTGACCATATTTTTAAAATTAGCTTTCCTGCAAATTGTCATTTTATCCTAAAATCCAAGTATGTCTAGTGAAAACAATACATCAAATATTCAATGAAGTGAAAAATGAATGCTGTATAGATGTTATATTCTGTATATGTATTTGTCAAATCAAACTGAATATACTTTATTGCACCCAAGGGGAAATTTGTCTTGGGCATTGTGTTTAACATCTGCACAACAACGTGTGTAATATGTGCAGACAACACTTATTACACATAGACATAAAAACAGACACTGAACCACGTTAGAGGAACAAATGCAACATATTATACACTGGATTGTTGCACCTGTCCCAACAATGTAAAAAAATATGATAGACTGAAAACAACTGTCATTATTTGATGCTATAAAATATTAACATTAAGTAGTAATATTGATTTCAAAATATTGCCTGGCCAGTTCTGATGTGCATTCTGGATTTTGTATGAATCATCACTCATGAGTTGCTCTGTTTACCAGTGATAATGAGTTATAGTAACACATGGTTGCAGTCAAAAGGCCTTTAGATTCATTATCATTAATAATAGATGAAAAGTAGTGCATATGTGATTTTGTGTATTTGTATAGCGCTCTTACCAGTATGCATGGCCCAACTTCTGAAGAGGGTAGCATCCCGGTCAATACTCCAGCCATGACGGGCAGCATGTTTCCATGGGATTTGAAAGATTTGTGCTGACTATGAACAAAATCACAACATAATACAGATGGAAAGTTCATATTTTGTCGAGATTGTCCTCATTCTTGATACAGTGATTTAATCCCCAGTAATATTTTTTACACTAGTGTGTGTGTATGTGTGCTTGTCTACCTGGTCCAGCCAGCTGACTCCTGGATACTTTCCTGAGTGAATCTGCTCCTCCAGCCATGGCCTCAGCCTCAGCCGGCCTTGTTGCTGCTGCATGTTGTGGTCCAAACCTCAGGTGTGTAGAAATGGGAAGAGTGTGTGGATGAGTCACAGGTAGCCTTAACAGTAACAGAAGATTTGTAAGGAGCTCAGGTTAAGTCATGGGTTATTCTGGGACACGCTTCCTCCCCCACTTCATTCTTCCAATCAATAACATTACACTTATGACCATCCACTCTTCCTCCAATAACATTTCTCACTGCTTAAGTGGCTTCTCGAATTACAGGAAATGCTGTATAAACTGAATGTTGTTTCCTTCATGAGTGAGACTGGGGAAACTGAAGGAACTTTTAATGTTCTTCCTGTACTTCCACTTACTCCGCACATTGCTGTGAATTTCACCACTTTTCTTCAAATTCATTTGAATTAAAAATGTAAAGCATATTCAGTACTTCATAGTGTTTTTGGCATTCTAACATGGGCAACCTGTTGATTTAAGGTCTGGATTAAAATAGGTCACAGACAAATGTCAAATGTTTAATACATCACATTATTTACTAATAAAACTCAAAACTCACTCAGAGTGTGTATTTTTCACCCAATGTTACTATTATTGTGATAGTGTATGTACTTGTTTAAGACCACCAGGTGGAAACAGAGATCCTTTATGGGAGGAGTTAAAAAAAAAAAAAAAAGATACCCAAATTTGGTTTGCTTAACTGTGTGAACATGGAAATGTACAACATGTTTTGGGTTTTTTTTGGTCCTGTGAATGTACAAGCTTGGCAGTGACAATATATGCAAACAAACGAACCACATGTAAGTCACAATAAGCTTTGTGGGATAGGTACAACATCCATTTAAATCTCAAGTTAAAAAAAAAAAAAAAAAAAAAAAGAGAGAGAATAGAGGAAATCACCCTCAAATAAAGTCTAGTCAGGCAGATAGTCTTGTGATACCTTATACATAAGTAAAATTAACATAAACATATTTTAAGGCCTTTAAAGTAAAACAGACTGACATACTCAAGAGTCAAGATCGTATCTTTTATTGGAACATGTTTCAAATTTACATATTTCATTCCTTTTTGTTGATTTGTTTATACACTAGATGACATCTGCTTCTGTGGAAGTAGTTCAGCAGTTCCAGAGAAAGGCAATGAGGAAGTAATTTCATAACGCTCAGTAGCACCACCTCTGCATTAGTCACAATACAAATTGCATGACTCTTGTATCTCACTGCAGTATTCAGTCCATTATACTGCAGTTTTCTTTGGAACTCTCAATACTTGCTTGTCAGGATTTGATCATCAAAAGTGTCCACATTTTTTTGTGACCAAAAACGGCTCTAAAGTGAATTAGGGATCATTAACATTTTGCTAGCTGTGGACATAATGGTTGACTTCACATGGCGTGGTTTTCATTTCATATAACATTCAGAGACTGGTTTTAATTTGAAAAAGAAATCATGTTACGTACGTATCACATGTGATACTGATGCACTACATAAACTGACAACAGCAGCCATAAGAAAACAGAGAATTTATTGGGTTCAAAACAGTTGCATTTAGTATTAAAGTATAATATTTTCATGACTTATTTATGCACACACTTAAGGTTTAAAACGATAATACAAAAGGTTTTCAAGTAACATAAAAACACCTGTACAGAATCCACTGAGCACAATTACCTCAAAATAAACCTGTTTCACATCAAAGTAATGAAGAGAATATATCCATGCTAACCTTTAATACATTCAGGTATTAAAGGCTCGTATCACAACGTCACGTCAACATCTATTTGTTCTCTTTCTGGAGTGTTTGGCCATATATTCACACATATTTTCTACATATTTGGCCATCAGCAGCAGCAGTGATTGGAGTTGTCATGGAAATGTGTTGAAACATATTCAAGTAATCCACACAGTAAATTTTGGTAAGAAATGTGGGGTTATGTATGATATTACATTATGCTTTTTTTTCTTCTTTTTTTTTTAACCAGGAACAGGAGCATTATGGCCAAGATAAGCTGCAGCGCAATTAACCATCTTAAAGAAAGGATAGCACATGATATCACATGAAAATAGAAGGCAAGTATAAAATGATAAATGCAAACACATAATTTAAAAACCATTCTGCATTTAAAATCCCTCAATGAATTTTCTATAGACCATTATAGGACTTTGTTTTGTTGTGGTTTCAGTTCAGTAACATCATTAAAACACATTCAGGATCATATGAGTCACAGCAGTCTGTCTGTCTCTTCCCCATTTCTCACTGATGCACAAAATTTCACAATAAATCCTCACTCTGCACTAGACACTTTGATAACCACTGTCTACAAACAAAGACGTAGACTGGTCAGCAGAAATAAAAGGCAAAATAGGTCTTTGACACACAGGCAGACCCACAGTACTCTGGGTGTTAGTCATTATTTCTGGCAGTATTGGTTTTGACTCATCTGGAGCATTTTCACTGTATCTGCTCTCTGGAATCACAATATCAGGTTGTTTGACAACACTTTGAAATGCCTGATACTCATAATCCACTAGAGGAGAGCTGTGTAAGTCCTGAGGAACACCACCATAGCATGGGTTTTCATCACACCTAGTGACCTCTTCACCAGGCATGTTTTCCTTCATACAATCACTCATCATTTCATTAAAGTCGTCACACTGGGACTCAGATCCACTTGAGAGGGACGACTGACTGGAATCTTCTGCATATGAAAATCCCCCAGAATCTGCATTGTTGCACTGCTGATATGACATGTCTGTTGTCATGGCAGGTGAAACTACTGGTGATATGTTAATAAGTGGCTGAGCCTGGCAGGTCGACATGTCAGTCTCACTAGGATGGTACGCAGACTCACAAGGCATTTCAGCCTGTGTCTGAATCTCTGAGACGCCGGTCAAGATCTGCTGTGGAGAGCTGGGTATGACAATAGAGTAGGTCTTATTGTAAAAGCAGGATGAACCTGAACTGGAAGCCTCAGCTCTGACATCAAAGGGATTGTACGTGGAGGACAGTAAACCGCTGTCTTTGTCGGATTCTTCGAGCAAATTTGTGGCCCCTGGTGACACTGGGCCAAAACTGGGGAAGGTTTTCATGAGGGCTGCTTTAACACTGTTAATAACATCAACAGGTTCGGTGTTAGCATAGCTGGAAGAAGAGGATCCCATGCTGATTCCACTGCTTTTAGGACTCCCACTGCTGCTGTACGCCAGCGACTCCTTTGACCTGATGACAGACAAATAAGTGCCTTGAGATAATTATGTATTATGGTTGGCGCTGTTTAACCCATAAAGACCCAAACATCCATCATCGGCCAAAATCATCTACTGATCTAAACTGTTTAATACCTGTTGATTCACTAATCCTATCAATACATGTCAATAACTGGTGTAAAATACAGTTTGTCATCTTTTCATGGTCATCAGATATGACCTATTTGGATGTTCAGAGGCTCCATAGTGAATGTGGAAACACTGTCGTCTTCTACAACATTGATTCACCAGTAAAACCCATGGAGTCGGCTCAATGACAGTGGATGGAAACACTGGGTTTATGTTCAGTTAATGACAGATGTTGCTGAAAAAGTCATGTTTTCTTCAGCTTTCTCCAATTTTTGATATGATAACTCTCAACTTTACTCTGAGTTTTTATGAACATCTACATGACTAGAAAATTAAATATAAGAAAATACATGATTTACACACAAAAACCCCACAAAATACAGAAGATAGTATTAAAATAAACGGGCAAGAAATGGTAAATATAAAGAAAAATTAATTTGGGAACTGAGACAAATGTCACACTGGGTCCTTATAGGTTAAAATATAAGAGAAGAAAGTGCTGCAATTTACAGACAACAACAGCTTCAAGAGGAAATATGATGCATTTTGAATATACTCTTGCATTACTAACCCTGTTTTGCCTGCGTCTGGAGTAGTGGGCTCAACACTGACAGGGTAGATGATGGGCAACACAGGCGTCAATATCTGCAATTACGATAATAAAAAAGCAAAAAAAAATTCCAATTTGAAACATTTGAGTTTAAGATGTCATGTAACAAATGTATTTTCCCAAAATATCCTGTATGAAACACTTGCAGTGCTTAAGAAGCTATGAGAAGCCATAAGTTTACAAAACCAGATAACTAACCTTCGGTGTCTTTGGTTGTATATCTAGAATTGTTGGTTTTTCACATTTGACAGGTCTGTCCCACCAATTTGTTTTCAACCTATAAAACAATGAACAAAGTGAATACATGAAGTGATGCTGTACCAAGTCACTACACTCAAGACCTGAGAAAAAGACTTTCTTATAGTTCAGAAAGACAAGACTTACTTTACGTAACTGCCAAATATTGCACAGCTGACGATGATTGCAGCAATACTGAGGATGAAGATAATAACCATCTGCAGACTGAAGGGTGACACAGCTGTGGAGATAAAACCATAAGATCAAATTAGTATAAACTGAAAAATTCTAAGGTAGAACATACCTGGTAGTACAGTACCTAATAAAAGTATTCAATCCTGTTGGTTGTTTTTCTTTTTTATTGCTTCAAAAATGGAATAGTTGTAAATTTATGACAAGAACTTCCCAAAAATAAATTACTACAAACTAATGTCAATTAATTGAACTGATTAAAAAGCAAATATTCACCCAATCTGACTCAATTTAACTGAAGGTCCAGCTGACTTGGTGCTAGTAGTCTCACAGACGGTGAAATGGAGATTCCCTGAGTCCACTGAATGTGTCTAAAATGACTGTAGTACAAAGTGATTCACCAGTAAAACCCATTGTGTTTGATCAATGACAGTAGATGGAGATGCTTGTTTTTAGATTCTATTATTGATACCTTTCCTGAAAAAGTTACTTTTTCTTCAGTTTTCTCTGTTGTTGATATAATAACCCTCAACTATAAACTGAGCTTTTATGAACATCTACATGACCTGTAAATTAAATATAGGAAAATACCTGATTTTCGCAGAAAAAAAATACAAAATACAGATGATAATATTATAATAAATGGTGATAAATCACTTAAAAAAGGATAAATATAGGATTAAATTAATTTGGAAAGTCCCACAAAGTAGGTCTGGGTCTTTTTGGGTTAATAAATCTGCCTTCAAAAACTGAGTGACAGTGCTAGAAGTAGACTAGTGAAGGGGGGCAACCAAGACACCAACAGTATGATGACTCTGAAAGGGTTAAAAGCAGCTGAGATGGAGAGACTGTACAGACAACTATCGCCTGGGTTCTTCACTGGTCAAAACATCATGGCAGACTAGCAAAGAGGAAAACCACTTTTGAAAACATCTCCACTCAAAGGCATGTAGGAGACTTCAAGGTCAACTGGACGGAGGTGTTTTAGTCTACCGATATCAAAATGGAGCTTTTTGAACATTAGACTAACGCTTGAAGGACACCAAACACTGATGATGCTGTGACGATGCATCTCAACAAAAGGTCCCGGAAGGCTTGTAGAGGTAGAGGGTGAAATGAATGCAGCAAAATATAGGAAATCCTAGAGAACAACCTGATTCAGTCTGCAAGAGGACTACAACTTGGGAGAACATTTATTTTCCAGGAAGACAATCACTCAGCAAAATCCACACAGTAATGGTTAAAAAAACAGCAAAGTCAATGATCTGAAGTGGCCGAGCCAAAGCACAGATCTCAATCCTCAATCCAAAAGAGAATTTGTGGCTGGACTTGAAAAAGGGCTGTTCAGGCTTGATCTCTGTAGAACCTGACAGAGCTTGAGCAGTTCTGCCAAAAAGAACAGAGTAAAGTTGCAGTGTCCAGAGCCTGACTGACACTGATCCAGACTGTCAGTATTATGACTGAGGCCAAAGGTCCATCTACTGAATTCTGACATGAAGGGGGTGAATATTCATAGAGTTGCTTATTTTACATTATATATTATTAATCAACTGACATTACTTTATAAAGAAATGTTGTCTTTTGACATAAAAAAAAAAAAATGTATGTTCTCAGTAAATTCTTGTCAAAGAAGTCTAATTATATAAATCATGATTCCAGTTTTGAAAGCAATAAAAGCTAAAACATCCAAGGTGGTGAATATTTTTTATAGACACTGTAGTTTGTTGGCTTGATTCTGATACATCAATCAGATCACCGACAGTGTTTTATCCAAACCTAGACTTCTGATGCTTCCTCTTCCTTTGTTCAGAAAACTAAAACAATGCTGGTCACAGCATTAGGCAGAGCAATAACTATATGAAATACCTCTTAAAAACATGCTTTTGTAAGGTCTACAGCTAGATCAGACAAGCACTTACTGTGTAAGTGAAGAATCAAAAATTGCATTTACATTATTTTCTGTCTGCAGAACTGTTTTATATGTTTTAATGCATTTCATTGTCTTGCTGCTAACTGTTTGTAGCTGATAACTAAACATAGGTTTTTGATATTGAGATGTATTTTACAAATGAAGAACATCACTGTTTGCAATAAATGTAGTAAAGTAATATCTAATTTTGTGTGACTGAATCTCACGTTGTACATATTACATGTCACCAAAATGAAAACAGCTGTTATCTTGGCATGTATCTCCTCACTTTTGGAGAGAGATGTGAAAAAGTATTAATAGAAGTGAATATTACACGTCTGGTCATGTTTAAGCTGCAGAGACATTTTCAGCAGCTCTGAACAGACTGTGAAGAGAGGCGGTTACAATGACATCACTTCCTCACCTTTCGGGTGTGTAATTTTTCTATTCACACATTCACATCAGTTTTACAACAAACTGCAACTTTCAACACTTGGAGATTTTTTTTAAATCATACAAATGTACAAATTATGATATAATTCAAACAGGATAAAAATGACTTGTCTCTCATAACGGATTGCTATACTGTACTATACTTCATTTTTCCAAAATGAGGTCCTATTAGACTCGAATCGTGTTAACCAAAGACCCAGTGCAGCTTTTGTGGCAGTTCTCAAATGATTTTTTTCTCCATTTTAAACCTTTCTTAAGTGATTTATCTCCACTTACTCTAACATTATGCTCTGTATTTTGCATTTTTACGTGAAAATCACATATGTTCCTATACTTAATCTACTGATTATGTAAATGTCCATTAAAGCTCAGATTAAAGTTGATGGTTATTATATCCTAAAAAGAGGAAACTAAAAAAGAATATTGTTTCCAGCAAAATACATCATTAACCAAACATAAAACAAGTGTTTCCATCCACTCTCATTTATTAAACTCCATGGGTTTTATTGGTGAATCAATATTATAGCAGATGACAGTGTTTCCACATTCACTACGTAGACTCTGAATGGCCAAATGGGTCATATCTGATGACCATGAAAAGACGACAAACTGCACTTTACATCAATTATTTACATGTATTGATAGGATTAGTGGATCAACAGGTATTTAACATTTTATGTCAGTGAATGATTTTGAATGTTTGGATCTTTATGGGTTAAACTGGGATAGTGAAACATGTAGAATATTCAAGATTATTTCAGTTTAGAAAACATGCTGTATATACCAGAGGGCTTCAAAAAGTTTATGGAAAAAGAACATGACCCTCGGTTTTACAGAGATAGACTTAAAGGCTGGTATCGATGCTTGTGGAGGTGTATTTACCTAGATAGAGCATATGTTGGAAAATAAACAACTTAAACCGTTTTTACCAACTGTCCAACTTTTTCCACTAATTTTTTGAATCCCCCTCATACTGCTTCACAAATGAAACAAAAAGAATGAAGATGATACTCACCAGTTGTAAATTCCTTCTCATTGCTGCTGTCACTAAATCTGCCACTCAGAGGTGTGTAGGTCTTCAGACTGACCACATACGTTGTACTTGGCTCCAAGTCTCGACCACTGATTTCATGGAAGCTCAGCTTATTTATGTTTGCCGTTAAATTTTCAGTTTTCTGCTTTGGAGAAAACAACTTATTAATGAAGAGTTCTAGAAATAAAAAGGTCAATAAAAATCACTGTGTGACATGAAGACACAGATCGTTCTTTTCCATCTGGATAAATCTGGTTAGATGTGTAACTGCTATATCATAATACAAATAATAATAAACACAGATGGCCTTTTTTGGAGCATATTTACCGACTTTTATAATTTCCTATGGAAATGCAACAGTTGTCAGTCACTTAATTTATATCTAACTTCCAGTACTTCCATGGAAAACGATCTACTTTTTATGATATTGGTCTTACCGTTTCATTTGTTCCTTTTTTCCAATAAGTCACCACAGCCTTCAGATCATCAAGGATGGATTTTTTAACCACATTTGTCATCCACTGAATCTCAAAATTACCTCTGAATTCTTCCACTGAGACGATTGATGGAGTTTTAGGTTTTACTGCAGAAAATGAAAGAAAACAAAAGTGAGGTGAAATGTTCCTTTGCCTTAACTTTAATTCATATATATCCATTGCTACTCAAGGTGGATATACAGTATGATGGTCTATTTTAGGGTTAACTCATGAACACAGTCACAAGCAATTTGCAGTGAACACATTACACAACCTATGAACTCTGTGAGGAAGTGGCAGGATAGTTTTTATTATTGTGTTACAATACAGTGTAGCATATGTCAAATAGATGCACTGTTAATTACAAAAAGTAGAAGTCTAATGATTAATAATGAACAATAACTTCATGCATAAATATTCTTTGAATATTCCTCTCTGAAGTTGGTAACTCACTGCTGTCTCGGATACTGATCTGTTTAGACTCCACACTCTGGTTTCCTTTCAGAACAGTGGCTATAAAAACCTCCCCATCAACCAGGACCATATTGATGGAGCAACAACATCCTCTGTCACATGGACTGAAGCTGCACTTCTCCTCCCTGTGGCAAATTCAACAATAACATGCTTTACCATACCATACCATACCATACCATACCATACCATACCACTTTTATTTGTATAGCAAATTTTACCAACACAAAGTCTCCAAAGTGCTGCACAGAGCACAAACTAGCATAAATTAAAAAAAATAAATAAAAGAAAAATAAACTTTAATAAAAACATGTTCATTAACCCTTTCATGCATAATAGTCACTACAGTGGACAGCTATTTTATAGCTGTCCTTTTGTATATCTTGGATTTTATTGTTTTACTTGTATATCAGCCAACACAATGGACACTTATTGGTCAAAATACAGTAATGTCCCGTCAGATAGCGAACTTTAATTGATTGTCATTCCAACATTTATTTCAATATAAAGTAGCTCCTTGTTTTGGATAATCCCTTATGGTCCAACTAAAGCAAAAATGAATTTAAAAGTAAAACTGTGGGTTATTTAGCAACACTAATTGTTAAATTGTCTCTAAAATGTCCCATCAGAGAGATTTCAAATACTGTGCGTTGACCCTTATGCATCATCTCATACACTGTAATTCATACCATTACTGTAACTTTCCTGTTCTTGCCAACCCGATCTGCAGTAAAATATCTGAGTGTAAATGAACAGCTAATTGTTATTAGACTGTAATTAACATGTTTTTTGTTGTGTTGTTTTTTGTTTTGTTTTTTAAACAAAAAGTTGTTTTTTTGGTTATTACTTGAGTGAGTAATAACTAGTATGATAGTATGTTAAAAAATGTGAGGAAACATCACATTAGCAGCATTAAAAATGTATTTCGTAGTTTCAGTCAGTAAATGCATGTTTCTTTGCTTCAAAAACATGGTGTCCAGCTGAGTGGATATTTTTTTTTAACTCCGTGAAAAATAGGTTCATAAAAAATGTTCAATCACATTGTTTTTTTAATGCCTAAAGAGAAATAAAAACACAGGAAAAAAACCTTGAATAAGGTTTTCATAATTCATCCATGAAAGGGTTAACATACAATCAATAATATAATAAACATATAGAATAAAAGACAGTCGGAACCACACAATTCTCATACTTTGAATATGGAAAATACTGTGACAGCCTGGAAATAGTTTTAGTAGGATATATCCTTCATAATCTTACAATTATAACTAGCTAAACTCTATGAAAAAAGAAAAAAAGATAACTCACGCTTCCTCATTTTTAAGAGTCATTCTGTAGTCGGAACAGTTCTGTGCGTAAAAGTTACAGGACATGGATTCTTCATAGTCGTTGGTGCAGAGCAGATTAAGTCCTGTATCAGCCCCTGAAACAAACAAACAAACACATTTACAATACACTGTCTCATAAACAAGTCTTTTCCATACTAACATTACCTACCACTGATAGTGAGTGCAGTCCAAATCCTTCCCAAAATAAGCAGGATCATGTACATCCTGTGGCCAACGCGTCTGACACCAACAACAGCAGACATGTTCTTTTTAAAGCTATGAAACTGGAGGAGCTCTGAACCAACAAATAAGGACAAGAATCAAAATAACCTCTGCATGTCCCCTCTGAAGCCTTTTACTCCATAACTGAGCGTCAGGAACAACAATCCGACTCTTTCTCGTTGGAAGCTGCTGCGCCTTGACAGTTCAATGCCAGACTTCCTGAAATGAAAAGCGTTTATGGGAAATGTTGCGCCACAGATTCAGTGGAGGTACGTCCCACTGTTTGCGCAGTTAGTACCCACCAAGTCTGCCAGCACTGTGGGAAAGCACGCACAACTTTAAAGGAGAGTCTAGCGTCAGCCTGGAAAAATGTGGATGAAAATATACAGGAACTAAAGGTTTATCTGCTTTGACTGTTAAATATAATGTCAATATAATGTCAGCTCTGAAAACAGACACCAGTCATGTGACGTATTACACATAAACCAGCAAAAAAAAAAAAAATACTAATAACCTCCTGAGACCATTTAATACTGATTGAACTCTGTTGCATTTATTTATTTATATTTGTCAAATTTATTTATTTATTTATTTACTATTATTTGTATATTATGCTTTGTATTTTTAAATCTATGCATTATTTTCTTAAACTTATATGTTCAAATGCTGTTTCCCTTTTGACATCTTGTTATTTGTTTAAATTTTTGTACTATATACTCAAATGTTGTTAATAAAGTTGAAAGAAAAAAAAAAACAAACTCCTGAGACCAGGAAAGTGAAAATCTTTAGCTTTTTTTCATTAAACAATTGTCTTAATTGGAAACTGCATAATGCAGCAGTTTTTCAGATACATTTCTGAAATTATTCTTATTTATTTATTTATTTATTTATTGAATGTCCTTTGCAATGGACAGCATTTTTTAAGTAAAACTGTCAAACTTTTGTCCTGGTCTTACACTGGACAAAAATGCATTGCTGGGTCTCAGGAGGATAAATAAGAAAAAGCTTACGAAACCCAACCCTGTGGTCTTTAAATCTTACTTAAATTCCTACCTAGACACTTTTAAATTTTGCACGAACTCTAAAGCTGTGAAAATTAAAGCCTTTTGTAATGAATTTAAGCTATAATTTATTTAAACTTAGTTTACCTGTTCTTTTCTTTTTGTTCTTTAACTTATTTTATTTACTTAATTTACTTATTTATGTATTTATATTATTTATTTTCTTCCGGCCTTGCCCCGAATATTATGCATTACTTGTTATTGTTTATTAGTGTTATTGATTGCTGTTGATCTGTTTTGTATACTGCATTTTATAAATAAAGTTGAGAGAAAAAAAAAAAAAAAAGCTTACACATATGTATAAAGCTAAAATGTCCAAATCGTCCCCATCGTTTCAATTGTTTAAGTAAACTGAAAATGTATTTTGAATCTCTAAAACGTATCGAATTTAATTAAAAAAAAAAAAAAAGTTTATTTGTTCATCAGTTTTACTATAATTAATAAATTTGTCACTTCACATTGTTATATTTTTCTTTTCTAACTGTATTTTTTACTTATTGTTAAATCTTCATCTTTATTCTCTTTAATTAATTAATTTATTTATATTAATATATAATTATATATGATTGTATTACATTATTTTATTGTTTAATTTATTTATTCTTGTACTTTCTATGTCTTCTTATTATTAGTTTAAGATTATTGTGTCTTGGAATGTCTGATGTTCTGTATGTTCTTGTTATATTCATATTTTTTGTATGTTCTATTGTTGAATAATAAACACATTCTTCTTCTTCAAAAAAAAAAGCTAAATTAATAAATTAAATAAATAAATAAATAAATAAATAGATAAATAAATAAATAAATAAATAAATGAATGAATAGTGAAGCACTTTACTACAAAAACTAAACAGGTGCATACTACACGTTTTAAAAATGCAATTATAATCTCATAAAAGTTACAAAAGAAATACAGAATCCAAAAGTAATAATATATGTATTAAAGCAGCGGATAAGCAATTTATAGATATTATGATAATTATTAGAAATAAAAGCTCTGATATCAATTTGACCCATAAAGACCCAAACATCCACTGACAACCAAAAGCATCTACTTATGTAAAATGTTTAATAGGCTACCCATTGATCCACTAATCCTATCAATACATGTGAATAATTGGTGTGAAATGCAGTTTGTCATCTTTTCATGGTCATCAGATGTGACCCATTTGGACATTCAGAGGCTCTGTAGTGAACGTGGAAACACTGTCATCTTCTACAACATTGATTCACCAATGAAACCCATGGAGTTTGACAAATGACAGCGGATGGAGACACTTATTTTCATGTTCAGTTATTGATAGATTTGCGGTAAAAGTCACTTTTTCTTCAGTTTTTTCTGTTTTTGATATAATAACCCTGAAATCTAATGTGGGCTTTTTTTTATGAAAATCTACTTGATCACTAATCCAATATGGGAAAATATATGATTTTC
This sequence comes from Sphaeramia orbicularis, assembly GCF_902148855.1. NCBI lineage: Eukaryota > Metazoa > Chordata > Actinopteri > Kurtiformes > Apogonidae > Sphaeramia > Sphaeramia orbicularis. The sequence continues at coordinate 41,674,588 of NC_043959.1, forward strand.
ACTGAAAAAACACAAAACACCGAGGATAACATTATAATAAATGATGATAAATCACTTAAGAAAAGTTAAATAGAGAGAAAAATTCATTTGGGAACTGCTATCATAGTAGCACCGGGTCTTTATGGGTTAATATGTAGCCTGCTAGTAATTACAATGAAAACAAAATGATGTTCCTGTAAGATAAATATTAAATTGTAGGTTTGACACTTGTTTAAAGGATTAGAGTGAGTCTCCAGAGAGGTGGAGATGTGGTATACTGGATATAAGCAGGAAGAGCATGTAAATACAGTTTAATAAAATAATCATCATATTCAGATGGGTTCTGTGAGGTTATCACTGTCTGAAATAACTGGCAACACTTGTACATTTGTCTTGTTGTGTGTCAGTGGGTGTCACAGTGGATAACTTGGGTCTTATTTTGACTGTGTTTCAGGAAAGACAACAGCGATGCAGATCTTCTGTGAAGGAGGAGGCCTGTCTGATGGAACCATTCATCCATTGGTTGTTGTTTTCCGTCAGATCCAGTAGATCCTGTGGTAGGTATAAATCCACTTCCTGTCTCTTCAGGACCCACATTTACAAAAACACACGATGGTCATTCTGATGTAGAATTCTTCACAAATTTAGCAGTCCAGTCTGTAAACAACAAGAGTTGTTTTACAGGTGATGAAAGGTTTTATGGCAGGGATTTTTAAAGTGTAGGACAGTGAGCCTCCTCGATGAGAACTCAAAAGCAGCCGCATGTTTTCTCCTGTGTGTCCAGATAATCTGCACTACTGCACCTCACTAACAAGAGCTGCTTGCAACCAGGTAAATTGTTCATGTTCATATTCATCATCACTGGAATGAAGTATTCTCTGTTTTGCGCCGCATGACCACCTGGTTATGCGGAGGTGTTTTTCTAATACTTAAAGGTTAACTGTGTATACTGTGTGTGTGTAAACTAATGCTATGTAATGTGTGAGTGTAGCCTTAATTTTTTAAATGTTTCTAATTTTATGATTGCTGGTATTTTACATCTTATCCAGGGACAACAGTTGAAAATAGCTTTTTTGCTAATACTGGCACTTTTACAGAAATGTTCATTAATGTGTACTGTCCCTGCTAAACAAACAAATAAATAAATAAAATAAACAAATAATTGTATGTTCTTAAACATACTTTTTAAACATTTTAAACATCTATATCTGTGTATGTGCATAAATATCTTTTTTGACATCTTTGTGTGTTTTTACCATCTTTTTTTAAACAAATTTTAACATCTGTGTATGTATTTACCAATTTTTTTTGCTCATTTCAACATCTTTGTGTTTTGTTTTGTTTTGTTTTTAAATTTTTACACATTTTAACATCTTAGTGTGTTTTTAACATATTTATTTGCATATTTTTGCATCTTTGTGTGTTTTTAACATCTTTTAAAATACATTATTACATCGGTTTATGTTTTTAAAATCTTTTTTTTCCACATTTTAACATGTTAGTGTGTTTTAAAACATCTTTAGAACACATTTAAACATCTTTTTTAAAAAAAAACATAAAAAAAGCCAAAAAAAAAAAAAAAAAAACCTCTTCAATTTTAAAGACAACGCAATTTAACTTTGCAACAGATTTTTTTAAAAATATGTTCACTCATCTGACGTTATTCCACATCAACACTTGTGGGTTACACTTAAAATGATCTCCCCATTCCAGTAACTAAATTGAAAGCAGTTAGCAATAGCCCTAACCTCAATTCACCAAAATCATACATTTTGAGGTCTATTTGTGCAATTTCTCAAATTACATAATGAATAATAATGAATAGATCAACATCAGTCAGACATTTTATCATCACTCCACACCACACCGCTGCTTTTCATAATACTGTCTCAATATCATGCTTAAATCCTTTCCATAACAGCAATAAACTGATAGCCTATGTTGCCACATTGGTGCTTAGTTTCAATATGACACTGGAGTTTATATGGTCGCATACTTTTGTTAGTTAGCACCTCTTTACAAATAACACACTGTAACAGCAGAGCATCATCAGGACCAATACATGAAAAGCCAAACTTAAAATAATCAAGGTCGCACTCCCTCCATTTTCTGCTCGGCCCAGACTTTGTGTCCTCTCTCACTTCCACTTGAGGTACTAAAAATCAATGCATTTTGTCCCTTGCATGTACTGTAGTTAGCTAACCACTTTACACTTTTTTTCTTTTTTATTCAGGTTTATTTTTTCTCATGCCATGCCTCCCCTGAAGTCCTCTGGGAAGAATCATAATCCAGAGCTGTGTAAGTTCTGAGGAACACCACCATGGCAGGGATTTTCATTACATCCAGTGACCTCTTCATATGTGGTATTTTTGCTTCATAGAATCACAGTTCATTACAGTTGTCGCACTGGGACACGGTTGCATCAGTTTCACTTGAGAGACACGACTATGGGGTCTTCTGCATACGAAGAGCCCCCACAATCTGCACTGTTGCACTGCTGATATGATATGTCTGTGGTGATTCCACTAGTATTAGGACTCCCACAGCTGCTGTACATCAGTGACTCCTGTGACCTGATAACAGAGACAATTTAATAGTATTTACATAGATAATACAACCCCTCCCACAGTGAATGTGATGTATTTTGAATATAGTCTTGCATTACAAACCCTGTTTTGTCTGCGTCTGGAACATCATGTTCAACACAAAAAAAGTTGAAAGGCAACCCAGATGAGATTATCTACATTTAGGAGCAACAAACATTTTCAAAAATTTTTCCCCAAAATATATTGCATGAAAAAATTATTGTTCCCAAAAATGTTTTATACAAATATAACAGCAATGACTTTTTAAAACTCACCTCTGCTGTCTTTGCTTGTATATGAATTATTTTTGTTTTTTGGCATTTGGCAGCTCTTTCCTCCCAAATTGTTTTCAGCCTAAAATTCAATGAAAATACAGTGTACATCAACAAGTGATGCTGAACCAAGTCACAGCACTTAAGAGCTCAGAGAAAGGCTTTTCACATTGTTCAGAAAGACATACAAAAAATCTGCACGACTTACTTCACATAACAGCCAAATATTGCACAACTGATGATGACTGCAGCAATACTGAGGCCAGAAATAATAACCATTTTCAGACTGAAAGGAGACATAGCTGTGGAGGTAAAAACATGAATTAAAATGTTATTAAAATGTATGGAACTATGGTGGAATAAAAACCCTATATCTCACAGTCACATCATCTTATGAATTATGGGGATTCTGGGATAAAATCGAAAGAAAAAAAGAAGTTTTACCTAGAATGGCCATGAGGTCATTTTGACCTCCATTACTCCCAATGCAAAAATGTTAAATATACTGCAGTTATATGGCCGTCTACATTATATAGCCAGTCCAACACAAAGCTCAAAATACTTTACAATAATGCCTCACATTCCCCCGTTCTAACACACGCACACTTTCCAAAAAATAGCAGTGGGTATACTAGAATTAGACTGTTCTCCAAATTAGCCAAGAGGAAGTATGATTGCCACAGGTCTGTTCACTTGGTCAGGTATTGAGTCAGTCAGTCAGTTGGTTAGTTATAAGAAAATGAGATTGGAAGAAACAGTCCATGCCTGTCCACCAGGTTCTGGCAATGCTGCAGGACATAGATGGTGGAGAGTCTAACAAAACAAACTGTGCATCAAGTGCCTTTGACCTGTGTGTGGTCAGTGTACTGTCAAGGTCTTTAGTGTCTGTGCTGGTGGTGAGTCGGCCTGTCCTCCCCAAACATTTTCGACTGAGGCTCTGTTTCTTTGTAAATATTTCTGAATTCATGGTCATTTCTCATGAGAGTAAGGGACTGTTACTACTGTGATGTTCAAAGGTTATGGATGATTTAAATTTTTGTCTGTTTGACAGCTTTCTCATGTATTTTTCTATTGATAGTTTCGCTGAAGTTAATTTGTTTTGTTGTATTGAACAATGGCGGATTTACCTACCGCCGCACTCGGTACCCCCTGTTTGAGCACATAAAATGTTGAAAATAACTCGACCGGTCTTGCTAGGATCTGAACCCACTCTTCTGCACTGTAAACTCTGTAGACACTGTAGTCTCTTGTAATGCGGGGGGGGGGGGGGGGGGGGGGGGTCTATCAAGAAGAGACAACTGTCTATTCAAGCAGCATTTTGGTCTGCATGCCAGAAAAACAAACAGGCAGCTACAGAAGGTATGTAATGTATTATTATACAGTGGGAACTATATAACTGCATGGACTCAATATTAAATATCTGTAAGTTGCCGTGGAACACAGCCAACGATTGATTGAATCACAAAAAGTTATCAAACATAGGCCTATACCTCTAGTGTAGCCTGTTGTTTGTCATTTTAAGTTATTTGGAATGCAATAAAATTCAATGCCAACTGAGGCCAACCTTATTAAAGCCAACTCTTTGCTTTGGTTCCAAAAGTGGTCGCATTAGTGAGGTTAAACTGTATTGTTAATTTTACTTCACTTTGCCCTCTTGAACCCCCACTGGGGCTCCGAACCTGGACCATACCATTCACCTGCCTCCCTGCCTTCATTTTTTCTGGATCCACCACTGTATTGCTAAAACAAACAAAATCCTAATGTGGCAAAATTCACACAATTCTGATGTTATGTTATGTTATGTTATCATTTTTTACATGCTATTTTGAAAAAAGAAAATTATAAAATATTCCAGGAGCAGACTTCCAAAAAGCCACCTGACAAAATCAATAAAGATATACCTGGCTTCTAAACAGTTAATTCTGATACTACTACTACTACAGTTAGAGCCTAAAGTTTAAAAATACGAAAAGAATAGCTAATAGACTATATACAGAGTTAAACTATAATAGTAGTTATGTATGTGCAATGTTTATAATTATTACACTTAATAAATGAAATAAAAATCATGTGAAGATGATACTCACTAGTTGTAAATTCCATCTCATTGCTGCTGTCACTAAATCTGCCACTCAGAGGTGTGTAGGTCTTCAGACTGACCACATACGTTGTACTTGGCTCCAAGTCTCGACCACTGATTTCATGGAAGCTCAGCTTATTTATGTTTGCCGTTAAATTTTCAGTTTTCTGCTTTGGAGAAAACAACACTTATTAATGAAGAGTTCTGTAAATAAAAAGGTCCTTGGATTTGTATGATAATAATCACTGTGTGACATGAAGACACAGATAGTTCTTTTCCATCTGAATTAATCTGGTTAAACATGTAACTGGTATATCGTAATACAAGCAATAATAAATAAAAACAGATAACTAATGACAGAGGGTCTTTTATCAGGCATATTTTACCTCTTTTTAATGAGATGTCAATCAGTTAATGTCAAACTAACTTCCAGTACCTCCAGGGTAAATGATAAATGATCTATGATATTGGTCTTACCGTTTCATTTGTTCCTTTTTTCCAATAAGTCACCACAGCCTTCAGATCATCCAGGATGGATCTTCTAACTACATTTGTCTTCCAATGAATCTCAAAATTACCTTTGAATTCTTCCACTGAGACGATTGATGGAGTTTTAGGTTTTACTGCAGAAAATGATAGAAAACAAAAGTGAGGTGAAATGTTCCAAAGCCTTAACTTTAGTTCATATATGTCCATTGCTACTCAAGGTGGATATATGATGATCTCATTTACAGCTAACTCATGAACAGTCACAAGCAATTTGCAGTGAACACATTACACAACCTGTGAACTCTGTGAGGATATAGCAGGATAGTTTTTATTATTGTGTTACAATACAGTGTAGCATATGTCAAATAGATGCACTGTCAGTTACAAAAAGTAGAGGTCTAATGATTAATAATGAACAATAACTTCATGCATAAATATTCTTTGAATATTCCTCTCTGAAGTTGGTAACTCACTGCTGTCTTGGATGCTGATCTGTTTAGACTCCACACTCTGGTTTCCTTTCAGAACAGTGGCTCTAAAAACCTCCCCAAGAACCAGGACCATATTGATGGAGCAACAACATCCTCTGTCACATGGACTGAAGCTGCACTTCTGCGTCCTGTGGAAAATTCAACAATAACATGCTTTGAATATGGAAAATACTGTGACTGATTTCTGGTTGGTAATGGTCAACTTCATACAGTGTATAATCTGCTTAATCAAAATAGTTTTGATATGAAATCCCCTTAAAGAATCAGTTGAAATTAGTAACTTTTTAAACTCTGTATTAACACACAAATGAAAAAAATGAGGACTCACACTTCATCGTTGACAAGAGTCATCCTGTATTCAGAACAATTCTGTGCGTAAAAGTTACAGGACATTAATTCTTCATAGTTGTTGGTACAGAGCAGGTTAAGGCTTGTATCAGCCCCTGAAACAAACACACAAAAAACATACACATTTACAACAGATTGCCACACAGACAGAATTTTTCAAGTTCACATACCATCATTACGCACCATTGACAGTGACTGTGGTCAGAAAATTCCCAAAAATAAACAGAATCAAGTACATCCTGTTGCCAAATTTTCTGAAACCAAACAGAACAGCAGGCACTTTCCTTTTAAAGCTGTGAATTGTAATTAGTCTTGAAACCAGAGCTAAGTTTATAAATACGCATCACTCCTTGTTAGGTCCATCCTGAAACAACTCACTCTGTTAATGCTAGTAATCTTAAGAAGCACCAGTACTTTTCTTTGGAACATACTCTTCCTGAAATGCAAAGCACTTAATTGGAAATGTTGTGTCAGACATTCAGTGTAAGAACTTCCTACTCTTTGTGTGTGTGTGTGTGTGTGTGTGTGTGTGTGTGTGTGTGTGTGTGTGTGTGTGTGTGCGTGTGCGTGCGTGCGTGCGTGCATGCGTGTGTGTGATGAATAGTGGAAAGGGGAAGCATCTTAAACGTCAGGAACAATTGTTTAGCATCCGTCCTTTATTGTACTGAATGCAGTATGGGTGCAGAGGAGCTGAGGATGCCTTTTTTTTTATTTTTAGAGTAATTTATCTGTCACTAGTTCTCTATCTTACGTTCACTGTCAAAATTGTTGAAAAGTGTTGAAAATACCTCTTTCTCTATGCTGAATTCCTTCTTGTACCTTTGTTCCTGAACACTTTCTTGCTCATCGAAATCCCACTTTTGTTACCCTGCCCCCCAAAGGGGAGGCAAGGGGTATTGTTTTTGTTTCTTTGTTTCTTTGTTTGTTTGTTTGTTAACACTTTAGCAGCAAAACTATTGGTTCATTCATACCAAATTGGGTTTATAGATTGCCAGTGACCCAGAATAGATGTCATTACATTTTAGGAAAGGTAGGTCAAAGTTCAGATTTTTTAGGAATTTTTAAAAGCTTTTTTTTCACCATTTACGAAATTTCACGTCTGGAAAAACATCAATTTTGTTACAATTTACCTCAAACTTGGCACATATATAGAGGCAATTAATATGCTGACATCAGCTGGATCGATACCAAAATAAGCTACAATACATACGAGGTGTGGGGTTTGTTGTGCCTGGCACCACTTGTTACAATAATGTTTGCAAGGTCACTTATGGTGTAAGATGTAAGTTCCCTTAACATAAAAATAGAAAACAAAATTTTAGAGTTAAGAGTTATGTTGAGGTGAGATATATGGTCAGGGTAAGTGTACAAGAAATGATTGTAAACCTTGCAATGTAGAGATGCATGTGTCCCAAGTATTTATTACGTTGTATGGATGTAAATATGCCTCCACAGTTTGTTGTGGACACTTAGTTTCCTTATGTGAGCAAAATACAGGTCCCTACAATGTATAATTTGAGGTTTAAGACTTACTGTGTTTTAAGGTAAAAGTTTGTTTAGGTTTTAGGGTACAGCTTAGATATTCAGATATTCAAGGTCAGGGTAAGCATTTTGTTATTTACATAAGACAAGGACAGTGTTCTGTGTGGTTTTTAAAACGGCTTACTTTCTTGCCCAGGCTATGTTTCAGCAGGAGTACACGTATTGTCAGTGTACTTCAGTGTAGCTTCAGGTTTTAAATTGTACCGAAAGGGAAAATATTGAAAATGATACTTGGCAAACAATACAGGTTATAAAGGATCTATTGTGTTGTATTGTATTGTTTGTTTATCTATTTATGATTATTTACATTGTTAATGTTAATGTCATTCATTCATTCATTCATTCATTCATTCATTCATGTTGTATTTGATGGGTTACTAATTTACAGAAGGGTTTTATATTGTATTGTTTGTTTATCTATTTATGATTATTTACATTGTTAATGTCATTCATTCATTCATGTTGTATTTGATGGGTTACTTATTTACAGAAGAGTTTTATATTGTATTGTATTGCTTGTTTATCTATTTATGATTATTTACATTGTTAATGTCATTCATTCATGTTGTATTTGATGGGTTACTAATTTACAGAAGGGTTTTATATTGTATTGTATTGCTTGTTTATGTATCTATTTTTTAATTATTTACATTATGTTATATTAATGGTAATGTAAAGTCAATTAAATTATTGAAGTTATTATCTTAACTTATTTTGTCGTATTTAATGGCTTACTCATTTACAGAAGCACCATTTGGACAATCACAGCAGGAAGTTAGATGTGTGTATGTTCACCCGTGTCCATGCGGTCATTTGGGCTTTTATTGTGAAAGTCCCGGACAGGATGTGTCATGTTCCAGGTGTCAGTCCGTGGTCCGGTCTGTCTGTCTGTCCGCTTCTGCTTTGTGCCATTAAATAAAATGTCTAACGTCGGTTTTGACAAATCACCGCGTCCGACAAAGGCCTGGATTGCGCTGAAACGACTTGACAAAAACGGTTCGTAAGTTTTTCCACTTGTGGATGAACGACAGACGGTTTTTAGCCACTGCTTGACACTTAGCGTCCGTATCCATGGCAACGAGGATTTTTAACGCACTGATTGCAAATACTGTTGTTAATCCATTAAAGCAACGTGTTTATGTTTACAAGAACAAGCTATAGCCTACTTATTTCCTTTTAGCCTTTGTGCAGTGTAGATGTAGAGCTGATAGAAGGGACACAACAGCTGTGTGTGACTGCTGAGTGCTGAGCTGGACTCCTCCTGCAGATTTTGGGAATATTGTTCTACACAAACAGTGATTCCTTGTCACTTTATTGGTTGTTGTGTGATTGCAACTTTATGATTCAGAATACCAAGACTGCAATAATATAATGATTAATAGGGTAGTCCAAAAAAATTTTTTTAAGATTCTCTGGATTAGAACCCTGCATTTGGTTCCATATCTGGCCAAATTATTTCAGTCCAAATTTTATGCAAATTAATAAATATTTAGAGGTTGCACAAGACACGTGAAGATTGCTCTATATACTATAATAACTAGCCAAACGAATAAGGCATATTAGAATAATTTGTAATTTTACTCTCAAAATCAAACTGCAACTCATAAAAATGTTACTTAGAAAGTCCAGCAACCACTGTTGCTTTATTGAAATTACAAAAAATGTTCCTGTGTTCTTTGACAACTTGGAGCAAGTACTGTTTCTGATCTTCATTTTTTGTTTGGCACCAGTTGAAGTCTTGAATAAGCTTCAACCCTCTTTCAGCAACATCACTGACAACTTTTCTGGAATGCACAATTTTATCAGCCTTCTGAAAGTCTTCATCATCAGCCCAGTCTTCTGGAGGAATTCTGAAGAATGTTTGTGGCAGATTCAAAGTTTCAAAGAAACGCATCGTGCTGGTGGTGACAAAATCACTGATCTGCTCCCTTTCATAATCTGCTTGATTAAGGGCATCCCAACACTTTAGTGGAACCTCTGAACCTTCATTTTCCATCATGTTATGAACCATCAGCTGCTTCTGCTCTTGTATCACACTGGAATCAAAGAATGCCAGCCTGTGCAACCTCTAAAACATCTCCTTTTATTTCCAAATTTTTTCCTAAATCATCTTTTGAATGCCAAAACCTAATGCAGGGTTCTAATTGAGGTTACTGAAACTTTATTTTTTACCATGGTTGTTGGACCACCCTAATGACTAAGGATGATGATGATGATGGTGTATACAGGTTATAATATGGGGTTTTTAATAACAAATGATCAATTAGCCTATTTAAGCAACTATTTTAGTTTGTGACCACCTCAGTTCATTATTTCAAGTCTTCATAAAGCTGATCAAATTAGTAGGCTATAGGTGCATAATTTTTTTAAGTCAAAAGTTTTAAAGGGGTCATATTTTGCTAAACCCACTTTTATTAGTCTTTGGTACATTTATTTGTGTATTTGTGGACACTAATAGTTCAAAAAGTTTGAATGCGAACCCTCCAGGTGCTGGAAAACTATCTTTATATTCATTTCGGCAAAAATCGAGTGGATTTCTGCAACCTGTTTTAATCCCTTCTGAATTTGTTACATCTACAACTAGTTACGTCATGACATTTGCACATGTACGGTCAAGACCTCTGACAAACATTTCTCAGAGTATAACATAACTGTTTGTCCACAGCAGTGGTTGTAGTCCATACTGAAAATATGAAAAATTTCCTCAAATGTTCAGTTGTTGGTTGTAATAATGAGCTAAGTGGCTGAATGGGACTGAGCAGCACAGTCAACAACCTGGAGGGGGTGGGGCATGAAGTGGCTCATTTGCATTTAAAGGGCCAGCGCTCAAAACGACCTTTCTGGTGTCATTACTCAGAAATAAGGTTGAAGATGGACCTGTGGAGTTGAATTAATGAAGAATTCAGACCCAAGCGTAGCATTTACAGTGTATGTAGACGACAGGGAAATGTTTTAAAATGCATAATTCCTTTTAAAAATGCAAAATATCACTCCTTTAAATGCTCAGATGAAGTTCTAATTGGAGGAGCCTTAATGCCAGGCTCAGCCCAAATGTTGTTTGCAGGTTATGGCTAATAAATAGATCTTCAGGAAGGATTGAAGTTGTCATAAATAAAGCAGGTAGTGTCTCGTTGACTCTGTTGCAGATGACAGAGTGGTGGCTCTTCGAGAAGTGTTTGTTCCTCCAGCGGCCGAGGTCACCACAGTCATGCAGGTATCACAGCTCTGCTTTTAATATTGAGTAAATACAACAGTCATCTAGAGCTTACGACCACACTGACTCAACTGAGGGTAAATTATAGGATTAAACTTCAGTCACATAAATAAACTCTCAGTAGCACCAAAATAAGAATGATCTGATGCTCATATACAGCAGATATGAAAAAAAGATAATTAAACACTGTGCAGACCATTTATAAAACACTTTTTTTGGGTTTATTTTGCTTTCTGGGAATTACAACATACACATTATATATAAGTGCAGAAGTTCTGTTTCCTTATGTCCTATTGAAAACATGAAAATAAAAAAACATAAGTATTTCCTCTCTTTTTATACTCTGTTCTTTTATTTTGGTTGTTATATGCTTTTCAGATAATCTCTACCACCTTTAGACTGAATTCCCCCAATCTCATATTGAAGGTATTTTCATTCATTTGCTCCTATGATGCAGGTGCATTTAATAAAAACAAACCTGAAAATGGAATCAGTATATGCAAAGGTATTAGATTGTCTGTGTATATTGTTTGTTTCCAGATCAGGAATCACCGTGGCTTTCTGATCCCGTTAAATGGTTCCATTCCTGCTAACAGTAAACACATGTAAGTTACATCTAAGTCAATTTTATTTATTTACATTTGTGCTGAAGTCATTTAATGAGCACAGATTCATTTCCATCACAGGCCTTATGTCCTTGAGGTGGCCAAGATGTTCCAACATGGTAAGTGTATGATCAGCGTCTGTCCTCGCTGTCTTTTGTAACGTTATAAGAGGCTTAGATCTGGGGACACAGTGTTTGTATATCTTTATGTTAGAGTTGCAAAGGTAATAGTCTGTAACATTTATTTCATTCTGCCGTATATGTGTGCTTTTACTGTCTGTAATGTAGTGATATTTTGATTCCCAGTGCACCCTAAGCCTAGGACCATCCCCATGACTGTGATCAACAAGAGCATGAAGACCAGGCTGCAGACTATTGACAGGAGGGTATGGCACAGGATATGGATAATACAATAACAATCAGTGAATCAATGCAGTGTCATTAAAAAAAACCTTAACATTAACTTACATAAGTGCTAGGTCACTATTTATCATTTTTAAAGAACCAAAACATACTGTCTGGGTCAAATGTAACACATTTTGACATTTGACAGGACTAATTAACCCTTAAATACATTTTATGACCTAAATATATATAAATATATTCATTATATTCAATCATAAATGAGTAAAATTTTAGGTTAATTGCAAGTATTATCCAAGTCATTAAAAATGGCAATATGATATATTTTAATCAGTATTAGTAGGAATTATTGGAAAATAGCTAAAAGTGATGGGATGGCCCTCCAGATGTACTTTTAACAATTTCAGTAGTGTAGTGGTTATCATGTTTGCCCTAACACACAGGTCTCTGGTTTGAGATCAGGCGGAAACAGTCTCTTTCATGCATCAATATTGAATATAGGTTTAAATCCAGGATTATTTCTGGTCCTGCTGCAGTGGTCCTGCCTCTTCCCTGCCCTCATCATCACCACTCACTTATCCTCAACTGCCTCCATGTGTCTCCCCCTACTCCCCCCTTCTCCCCCAGTCTCTATCACTCTCTCTTTTTCTCTTTCTTTACCCTCACTCTTTAACCCCAACTGGTCAAGGCAGACAGCCATCCTCCAGGAGTCTGGGTCTGCTCGAGGTTTCTGCCTGTCAAAGGGAAGATTTTCCTCGCCACTGTCACCAGTCACAAGTGTTTGCTCCTGAAGGATTCTGTTGGGTTTCTGTAAATTGGCTTAGAGTCTGGTTTTGACCAACTCTACATATATAGTGTCGTAAGATAACTTTTTTTGTGATCTGGCATTATATGAATAAAATTTGATTGATTGAGTGATTTAATTGGTTTTCCCCTGTGAGTCGCTTTGGAAAAAAGCGTCTGCCAAATGCATGAACATAAATCAATGAATGACACAACTTCACTAGAGCACTTTCTTATGTTCAGTAAATGCTACAGTTTTAAGGTGTTTGTGCTGAATTGACAAAATATGTCAAAACATTTTCAGGTGCATAAAAGAAATGCCATTGAAAATAAGTAGAGGAAAAAAATTTTTTTGAGCATTTTAATGAGTGTCATGTACATCTTACACGTTACGGTTGTGTCTGCACTGAGACAGTACAAGTGGAATGAAATTAACATTGCAACCCCTTTGTGTGAGTAATGCAAAGGAGGTCATCTAGTGGGCAAACTGCAAAACGACAGTAGCATGAAGACCAGTTGACCGCAGGGTATGACGCAGAATATAGTATAAACATAATGCAATAACAATCAGTGGCTTGAAATGGTGTCATTAAAGAAACACCACATTAACTAGTACAAGTGCTAGATCACTACCAACATACTGTTTGGGGGACATTTTACACATATTGACATTTGGCAGGACTAATAAAACCCTAAAGGCATTTTATGACTTTTGCTCATGACCCAGAATTATGCACAAAAAAAAAAGACCTTTGAACTTTTGAAAGAATGACTTTTGCACATATTTTCCCCTGTATATACTATTGCCCAGGTTATTCAAATGTTGCTCTCATTGTTTTGGTCTCCAAATTATCTGCTTTCAGTTTGAAAATGCTTTCTGGTTGAAGTCTGTATTTATTTCTGTGTGTTTATTTCTCAGTGTGTCTGGAACTTGTGTATCTTATTTCGAAGTTTTTAATCTTTTACTGCAGATTCAGAGACTGGAAGACCTTCTGCCACAGATCAAACTCAGGCACAATGAAAAGCTTAGTCAGGTATTTTAACTTTAAGTGTTTGCAAACACAAGACAGCCATGGCAATTATGCACAGGCCTTTCTTGAAGCAAATGTTGATTTATGCTGATCTTATATTCAGAATCTTTAATGTGATGTACTAGTATAAATGGTATATTAACCTATTACAGTGTGCATCCTTGGATCCTTCAAACCATGTTGTCTTGGTCTTGTTTTAGGAGATTGAATGTCTCAACCAAAAGTTGAAGTTTCTTCATAAGCGAATGCAGGTCAGACATTTTATCCAGACATAACAAATTACAAAGCTTCTGCTTACATACACGTATCTAAGGATCTGTCTATATGTAATATATGCTATTCCCTGGTTTTGTGAATTTTAGTTCAGCGTTGAATCTATAGTGTTCTCCTCTGTTTCAGGTGGCAGATTCACACAGCTGGAAGGGTGTGTTGACTAGAGCCCCTCTGTGGTAAAACTGGTACTCACCAAGTACTCACATGTGCCTGTAAACAGATTATCTATATTTATCGAAGATGTTCTTTTTCTGCTTTGAAGTGTTTTGATATTTTTGTTTCTTTAGTTCGTATAGGATTTCTATCATGTCAATCACACCAGGTGTTTTCTCTTCGGTAGACATCCTATTATTTAGACTATCTGCTGATGATGAGATGTACAGATGATGCTGTAATATGTAATGTAACCTTTTAGAGTGTGCCATGAAATAATGTCATTCAAAATAATCAATAAATTCTGTCTTTTCAGACATTTCTTTACTATGTAGCAGCAGTGAAAGGGCACTACACAGATGTGATATTCTAATATAATGTCCACTCATGCTGCACTGTTTCTCCTAAAGTTGGAATAATTTGGTTCCTTTTTATGCCTATTTATACACATCAGTAATCAACTTTGACTAGGTGCGATGATTACATACTGAGTCCCAGTTATACTTTATCTATGGGAAATCACACTGTCACAATCATTGCATGAGAAGAGGAAAAATGTGGTATTAGTAGTGTGGAATTAAAGCAAAATAGTTACACACAGTTAGCCAGTAAAAAGAGCAAGAACAACCATGTTATCACTGTACACATATACTCTCAGGACGGAATGACCCATTGTACGTTTTGCATGAGTTTCCACAGTGCAGTGGCCAACTGCGTATCCCTATAGAACTGTGACTAGCCAATCAGAAGAGAAAGAAAAATGACACGTTCCTACAGGTTTATTAATGGCATTCTCTGCTGAAACATCAGTTGGAATCCCAGTTGAGGTAAAAATGTAAATGTTATTCTTACTTACCTTTATATTGGAAGAACTATTATTAAATAAGAAAAACTTTCATTTTCTAAAATGAAACATTTTTTCTAATGTATACTTATGCAACGTGTTATAGGTTATGTTGGAATTAGGTTATAGGCTGTGCTTTTGAAAAAATAACGGTATGGGCTTTTCAGGTTTTCAGCAAAATCAACTTTTAATGAATACAATCATTCACAAACAAAAAATAAACAAGTAAAACAAAATATATACACAATACAAAGTGTATATATAAATATAAATATATATATATATATATATATATATATATATATATATATATATATATATATATATATATATATATATATATATAGTTTCTGACAAAACCAAAATATCAGTATCTGTTTGAGTCCAGATTTTGATTAGGTCTAACTCAGGTGATAAGATGCAAACATTGATATGAATGATGCCAAGACCTGACCTGGAATGGAGTGGGCAACAAAAAACTATGTTTGCATAGAGCCTGACACTTCACCAGTGGCAGCACATTACCAGCCCAATACAACCATATAGTCACATCAATACTTACAGGTTATTACAGCTGCAACCCCTGCTCTGATTGGCTTGCAAAAACAAAGGTTTCTAGGTTAATGGGCTGTATATTTGACATTTGTGATTTAAACCCTTTTTTCAAGTTAGTAATAGAAGAAATAATGTTTCCGCCCGGTTTCAAACCGGGGACCTTTCTTGTAAAAGAGATCTTGATCTAACTGGAACATTATCTGATTAAATAAAAGTTTAATTAAAGTTATTTATTAAGTAAATAAATACAAAAACAAACAGTATATTGGACGTCACGGATCGATTGGCCTGTGTAGATGTCTCCAGCGATTTTTGTAGTGCAATGATTATGACGTATGCCTAATTCGCGAAAGAATCTCGGCTCCAAACTGAGTGGAACTACATTATTACTCAAAATACTTTTAAGTATGGGTGTAAAATAATTGAAAAACGCAGATCTGTGTGTTAGATCAAATTTTCTGCCTTTTCGATCTTTAATTTTCTATAATGAACGAATAAAAAATGTAAAGTGGCACAGGCTACCGAAATACCCCTAAAGTATCTGAAATAAACATTCAGTTCAGTTATGCAGAATACATTATAATTGCTGTACATTTTTCTAGTTTTATCACTGACAAATACATGTATGGGAATCTTAATGCTGTAGGTCACCATTGTGGAGCTAATACAGGCTGGTAGTGCATAGTAGCTGTACATTTGCACTGTCTATTTTTGAACATTTTTTATTCATCTGTACTTGTTTTTATATATTACGCATCCTGTGGACAGCAAAGCAGGAGTTTCATCGTACGGGGAACATGTTTCTTCACTGTGCATATGATAATAAATGAGTAAAGCACATAAAGACTAAAATTGACCTTTATTTTGTTTATGGTCCTTTTTTTCTTTTTTTGTGCTATTGGTACATATTTAATCAGTAAAATTTTTTGCTTTTTTATTCCAAGCAATTTCGGTGCAATTTTCTTTGAAGAAAATGTTCTGCTGAACATTTATGAAGAACATCAGAAACACCGTTAACTGCGGTTATTGGTGCTGACCACTAGGGGGAGATAATGTTTGTACAAGCCGCTCTGCAAACTCCACCGAATCAAAACAAGCAGAAGAAGACAGCTTCCGTTAGCGACATTGGTTTGACTTGGAAATGTTTTAGTTTTTACGTCTTAAATGTAGTTAACAGCAGTATTTATCTATAAAATCTAGAGCTATTGTTAGTTGGAATGATGCTCTTATAGTTATCGCTCCAACCCGATAAAACACAGGCTTTTCTCCGTATTTTCAGTTAGTTTAAACTTAGCCTGCTAGCTTAGCTCCAACCAAAACTGATCGAAGTCCATGATCTGCAGTCAGTCTAAATGCCTGTGAAAAGGGCTCTGGTGGACTGTGCTGTGCTGTCGCTACAGGATGCCTGTGTGTTTTATCCGTACTGTAAAGGCTGCCTCTCCAAGATAGACCCCGAACCACTGGACCCGACTAGGTAAAGAAAGAATATCTGAAATGGGAGTATTCGTAATGTAAAACAGCAAAGAAAAGAGGTAAATAGTTCGGAGTTAAGCCTTACATGTTGTTAGTTGTCTCAGCTTTGAGTTTCATTAAATTTCTTTCGGGAGTTCCCATCGAGACACAAGATCCCATCTTACTTTCCTGGTCGAAATCAGAATCAGATATTCAGAGTCAGATATTTTAATGATACCTGGGGGAAATTGAGGTTCTTACACTTGCTCCAGACAAGATCAGAAATATAAAATATCAGCATGCCAAGACTTACAATAAAGTAGAATAAAGGTTTAAAATATGACTTAGAAAAGAATATGAAAACACAGATAAAATAAAGCCAAAACAGAGGTAAACAGACCATACCACAGACTCCATCTAGAGATTATGTAAAGCAGTAAGATACTTGTCTTTTTGCAGTTTGTAAAATACATTCAGAGTTAATTAAAGTATGAGTCCAGTATTTGAAGGTAAGGATGAAGTTGTGTGCATGTAAATTACATTGGAGTGATCTGCTAAAGGTACGGATACATTTTTCACTATGCAAGGTCTTTTTTTTTTTTAGTTTTTATTTTATACCATTTGTTTGGAGAAGAACATCTACCATCACACATTATCAGGTCCCATTTTACTTTAGATATAGAAATATAAAATAAAAACCATGAGGATTTTCATTACTACTGAAAATTACATCAACACTCTGAAACTGTAGGATCTGTGCTCAACTTGACACTGTTTTAGCTACATATAAAGCATATGAGAAATATGAACATTTCACACATTTGTTTTGGTTGTTGGATTTAGGGTGTTTTTTTTTAACTGCTGTTGAGTGTAGAAGGGGGTCAGTTACACTGTAAGTCAATAAGTGATACGTTTAAAATAATATCCGTATCTTATTGGATCTAGTTTTCCATTCCATGCTTTAGATTACTTTAAATGTTAAGTCCTTCTCCAATTGGCTTCTTGATCTCTGTTTATGACAGATTGAGCTGTTTTAAGTGTGGATACAGCTGTCTCAGGGAGCAGGTGGATTACAGATACCGTCTCTCAGTGAAGGTGGCCCGGAATACATGCATATTTGGAATAACAGTGTTCGGGACCTGCTTGAACCCATTCTTTGGCACCCATGCAAGTGGCTTACAGAGGTGAGTACTGTTTTATGGTTGTTAAGTTGATGAACCAGGCTGTGCTTTTTCTATTTATGTTGTTAAAATGAAAGTGTTAACATCATTCTTCTTCTGTAACAAATAGGCTACATTAAATTCAGGTATTGTTTGCAGTCTAACACTGAATGTAGTCCTTGAATTCTCATCGAAACAAGAAACCTGATGGTATATGTGCCGGGACTATTGATTTTGAATTAAAAAGGTTACATGTATCTACTTACTTTGTTAAAATGTAATAAGTAATCTAACTATTGTAATTAATTCATTGCATTTTTACTAGTTTGATTACTTTTCTTATAAATGTTTTAATATGGGCAACATGAGAAAATTCTAAAAAGTATCTTAAACCAACACTGAACTGCAAATTTATAGCTCTTTTCTGACTTCAGAAGGAAAATATCGTTGATTTTTCCAGCACTGAATGGCATTGCTGTTCCAGTTACGAGACCAGCTGGGTTGGCATAGTTATCTCTTTTACCCAAAACAAGATAAAGTGGATATAACCCATTTGTAATCACCAACAATGTTATTAGTAACCTAGCTCTAACATAATTACATATTTTGTTTCTCATTTCTGTGGGTACATTTGTTATTTGATTATGTAACTAGTTAAGTTATAATGCTAGAGTTAATGGTGATCTGCAGTTCCTTTTAAAAACATGGAGACTCTGGAAATAGTAGCTCAGGTGTGACTAGTTGTGTTCCCATAAAATATTTTTATAGATGGATAGTCACATCACGTCAGTTTAAACAAAAACAAAAATTGGAATCATGTAGCCTACATAAACCGATTTGAAACATACATTTAGTCTACATTGTGTTATCAGCAGGTGGCACTAAAGGCTACATAGAATAAGGTTCTAATAAACAGTAGAAGTAGAAGCTGAGGGTTGTGTTGATGTTTTTCATCTAAAATGGCTGTGGCGACATTTTTCATGGATGAGACAATGGAATAATTTAGTCACCACATCAGTCCACAGAACCTGTTGTACTAAACATATCTGCACATGGTCAGTATATCAGGGGAGACACAGCGAATAGATAATCAGTCAGCTGATGAATCATGTGAGTTAAGTGTACATGTCAGAATTTATTTGAAAACGGAGTTTCCATTTCCTCTATGGGCATTTATGCTTTTGTGAAAAACTGCAAAAACCATCTCAGGAGAGCAGAAAAATAACCTTTATTTGGAAAATGTATTTGATATTTTTTTCAGTTTCCATAAAAAAATTTCTAGTGCCAAAATTCCAAATACATGTTAAACATTTTTTGTGGAAATGCACTTACATACTATAAAACCTCTAAGAGGTAATACATTGTATTGTTCTCTTTTTCATCATTGTAAATATGGCCCATTTAAATGGTCCAGTTTGTATTTATATTTGTTGTAATTTTATAGGTTGGTGGAGGACTTGAGTGGACCAGTAGAAGTATCAACAAGATCCACATTGTTGCTGAAGGCTGTCCAAGACTGCTTTATTGGCAGACATTTCATCTTTGGTATAAAGGTGCATTTGCAATTGTTTATGAAATGTCTGTTACATAGTTTGTGCTGGGCACCTAAAAATTCTGATACTGATTTTTAAGAGCCACTTAAATATAGCTAAGACTGAAAATGTTTTTGTATTTCAGAGGGATTTAGAATTTTTATGTGTTTTTAGACAGTTTTAGTCTCTCAGCAAATGGAAGGTGACATTTTGATCAAATCTGAAATGTGTCTGTCATAATTACATAAATAGCTTGAGGTTAAAATTGCTACTGTATATGGTTACATCTTAAAGAAAATGTCAGCTTAAGTAGTTCATAATATGTCATTTATGGTATTTAATTTATATGCTGCTTAATTTCAGCCTGTGTGGATTTGGTTGTTTTATAGGTAACTGAAACAGAAAATGTTCCTTGGTTGGAGGGAACTAAAGTCTCCAGCAGTAACAACACCGTCCAGTTTATAGCCAGTCAGATGATTCTTCCTAAAGCCAGATGTCTGGAGGGCTGCACAGTGGTCAGTTATTATCAGACTCTTGTTCAGAAAGCAGCAGAATATGAGTTAGAATCAAGAGATCCATGCAAAACCCCCAGGCCCCCAGCAACACCCCTGATGCTGGTTCCATGTCATTCATCAAACAGTAGCTTGTGTAATGCAACACTGTGTGCCTCTGGATATCTTTCTCAATCACTGCAAAGGTATGAAAATTATTAATATGTCTAAAGTTTCCTAATGAAATAGTGAAAAGTAGTGAAGAGTCAGGTTGCTGGATAAATTATTGAAACTAACATGCAGTTTTTTTTTTCTGCTCAGATCACAGCAGCAAGACTCTGTGCTCAGTCCCACCCCACCTTGGCAACAGTCAATGGGACTAGTTACTTCATCAGCAGAGCAGCAGGAAAACTGTGGTACCCAGGACAACGACAATGAGTACAGCAGAATCATCACTGACATAAAAACACCACATCGTACTCAGAGTTTCAGTGCAAAAAATGGAACAGCAGAGAGAAGGCTGTCCTGCTTATTTTCTTTGCAGAGCCGTTTTTCTGCTCAATACCAGTTTTCATGTTTGGAAAATGCTGCTGGAAACACTCCTGTGCTCCCTCGTTTGAGTTCCTCCCCGTCTGGCCACACAATGGCTTTACAACTAAGCTCCAAGGCAAAGGGGTCTTCTGCAGAAGAACTCACCCAGAACATTCTGACAGACTCCTTAGCTTTGGAAGATTTGCCTTTCTCTGAGAGTCTGACAGAATTTTTGTGTGAGGACGACAAAGTTTCTGAAAAATCAGAAAAAAATCACAAAGAATCAAGAAGGTTTTTGGATATCACTAATAGAGCAGCAGTGAATAATGGTGGTGAGAGGCATGAGTTATCTGAGGTGGCCTGTTATGACACTTATGAATGTGTCAACACGAGCCAAACCGGTGATGTCCATCTTCATCAATGTGATCAACAGGATGTGAAGGCTGATTCTGAAAATGATGAAGAAGGTAGTGTCTACAATTGTTCAGCTGACCTATTCAGTTGCTCATCAGACATGGATAGGAGCACAAAGATGCACCACAGCATGGCTCTAGAGACTTTGAAGATCACACCTAGTGTGATCAGAAATACAGAAACACTGCATACATATTCATCAGCTGAAGTTCGCTCACTGCACTGTAAATCAGACAAAGAATACCCAAAGAATGGAACGGCTCATGTCACACCTTCAACACCAGACAAACAGAATCTGAAAAGGAGTAAATCCAATACAAGAGACAGTTTGGGCACTCAAGATTATTTGCAGACTCTTGAGTTCATCCCTCCGTCTCAGTCTACACCTGTTGTAAAAGTATCTCTGGTTTCTGGATCACGTGAAAAACCACAAAAAATCTCCTCTCCCATTTGCAGAGTAAACTGTGTCAGTTCAAACTCCCTGGAATTTTTGAAAGAGGATGTTGTGTGTAGTACGACATACTGTAGACACAGCAACAAATTTACCCCAAAAAGGAGTTTCTGGAAATCGGACAAGCATAAACTCCACTTTCAGGCTCAGCAGCAGGTCAGGTTCCGGAGAGGGGCTCTAAACACGGGGTCAAGGAGAAGAACAAACCAGAAATATGAATCAGATGTTTCTGTTTGTGACTATGAAGACAAAGAAGTGATTGTCCCTCCTACACCTGCTGCTAAAACACATCTGAACACAAAGATCCAAAGAAGCAAGCACGCTAATACGAGTAGTTTTACTTGGGGAGGGCAATGGGTGGAAGGGGAAAAAAACTGCTGTAAAAGAAAACTCTTAGAGCAAACTGTCAGAACAGAGAGCGATCCCATAGAAAGAGAAAGTAATGTCTGTTGTCGGCCATGTAATGGTGAGATATCAGAATGTGATTTCATATCAGCTGACAAGGAAGTCTTGGAAGGATGCAACACTGACCTCTTAGGTGATGAAAACGAGGAATGTAATTGGTCTAGAGATTTATTCTCTGATTAAGTCTGAGAACTTTACAGATTGTGCCAAGTGTAAATTGTTTTCAGTGCATCTTAAGGTAAGAATCTTGTGATGCTGTAGGACCTAAAAGAAGTGTACATTCAGTAACGCTGCTGCCAGAAAAGAGGCTGTTAAAATATACTACACGAAGGATTGTAATGTGTCTCGACTGCGCATGTTATCCACTTAATTATTTTAAGCTTTTATGAAACAGAATGTTAATCATTTTTTATTTATGTACATCTGCTCTTCCATATTTACCATGTCCACATACCTTGCTGTCATATCTGGAATCATTTATAATCCTGTGTTTGACATTGGCTTTGCAAGCTCTTGAATTCTGTTTGAAGTGCAGTTGATAAAGTCAAGGAAAACTACAACTGAAGCATGCAGTGAAAAAGATTGTTTGGAAACAGTTTGGAAAACACAAAAGCTTTGTACAATGAAAAATGCATCATTATGTAAAACCAAACCACAGAGTTACAGGTGAAATCTGCACTGTTGTGGTTCTTGGTGTTACAGAATGAAATGGCTTTGCACGATATGGGGCACTTTAATAAACAATGATTTGTTTAGTACTTGTCTTGTCACACATTCTTAACCTTTTTTAACTGTTACAAATGAAGGCTTTTGTTATAAGACACGAAAAACTCAATTGGAATGTTGTAATTTCTCAAAAAACATATAGGTGGGTAGAAAATACAAAAATAAAGAGAGGTGCATACTTGGAGCAAGTGTCTTCAGATGGAGTTGAGCCAATAGTATTGTACTTTTATGGCATGCATTGTAACTCAGGCCACAATAATGTTTAATTTTCACTTCAGTGACAACAGAATCTTTAGGTAACTCACGACTGCTGCAAGTTCATTGACTTTTTGTACAGTGTTACTTTAAAGAGTTTAAAATAACTGCTTCTAAATATGATGTCTTGTGGAGATAAAATGGATATAAATGGCATCGTGATGTGTATAGATCTGTAACTTGATAAAAGAGAACTCAGGCTTTGTACTGTATGTGTTGGAGAAGCATAAGTGGCAGGTCAGAGTGTGATGTCTTTTGAGGACACATTTCTCTGTGTACCGTTCTGATTATAATCATCCTCTGATTACTCTTAATATTTGAGGAAAAATTATTAATAATGATTGCTGCAAAGGATCAAAAGGTGCACAAAGTAATGTTAGAGGCATGTAGAAAAATCTTGTGCTGATCAAAGATGGGGCTGGATCACATGGAAGTGAAAAAAGGCTGAAAGACCAGTCCAAATGAATAACAGGAATTTGAAAATACACAGTGAAGAAAATGGCAGTCAGAAAAAAACTCAAGAGGCATCATCAGTGCTCTGTTGCACACTGGTGTATCCATGAGGTGATGAATTATCATTATCATCATTTTTCATAATCAGTGTCTGGGCTTTTCTGACTCCCACTCTATGTTGTACATTTTTGGCTACCTGCATTTAGTATTGTGGACAGTCTTTTCAGCCTTTTTTTTAAAATTCCATGTTCTTATTAGTTGCTGTAATTATATCAAAATTGTCAGTATGGTGATGCAGAAAATTGCTTTTCTTGCAGTGGAAATAGTTAAGTTCAATCTAAAGGGGATGAATTACAATGAAAAAAGAAAGGCCTAAAGGAAAAGAGCGGCAACTGGACATGTTCCATTTCTTTGTACCCACATCAGTTACCAGACAGAGGGTCAGTTCATTTGTTATGTAAAAGGAAAGACCTTGTACCCACAGCTCAGGTTCTGTACAGTAGTGCCAAACGTGAGCTACGTGCATACTGGACCGGTGGCTCTTTTAGTATCACACCAGCATGCACCTGACTAGTCCAAGACATGTGGTACATTATGTGTACCAAATTATTTTGACCCCACTTGATATGAATAAATATAACCTCATGTCTATTTTGTAATTCAATCCCTGTCCACTTTTAGATCCACTGTGTACAACTTCCATGGGTGTAAGGTTTGGGAAAATATTATGAAGGAGACACAATATAGGAGACTAGGGTCTTCCCCAGGATATTTTCAACATCAGACACATTGCCTGCATTCTGGTCAATGTTTATGCAACAGTATTTGCACAAATTTGGGCACCAATCTCAAAGATTCTTAACAGGATTCAGGTCTGGGTTTTTGCAGTGAAAATGATATCTCAGGGACC
This sequence comes from Sphaeramia orbicularis, assembly GCF_902148855.1. NCBI lineage: Eukaryota > Metazoa > Chordata > Actinopteri > Kurtiformes > Apogonidae > Sphaeramia > Sphaeramia orbicularis. The sequence goes on from NC_043959.1 coordinate 41,698,974, forward strand.
CACTCTCTGATCCTGATGAGTCCTGGTATTGTCATCTTAGAATATGTCTGTGTCAACACCGAAAATCATCTCCACAGTGGTTCAACCGTGGTCATTTATTCAGGTAATCAGTTGAGTCATTCTGTCAATGTACAGGGTGTCCCATAAGTCTCCATACATAGGAAAAATAAACGTTTCTTGACATAAACCATTTTTATTTGTATAATATGCTCTATATGACTGCCATTTTGTCGGGAACACATTTCAATGCATGTCCTCCACTGCTGAAGAACTATAAAGAAGAAATATAAAGAAATACATGTTAGAGCCATATATGTATGGAATGTATTATGTCTCCTATGTATGGAGACTTATGGGACACCCTGTAGTTGAACCTAGACCTCACCAACTGAAGCAACGCCAGATCATAAAACTGCCCCCCAGGCTTGTACTGTATGTACTAAGCATGTTGGCTAATCACTTCATCAGCCTCACTTCTCACCCTGATGTGCCCATCACTCTGGAACAGAGTCAATCTGGACCAAGGTTATAATAGTTTTGCATTTTTAATTATAGTTTAGTTTTAATTAGTTTTGACTTTTTTTTTTCTCTAATTCAGTTAGTTTTAATTAGTTTTTAGAGCAGGTTTGCTAGTTTTTAGTGTCGTTTTTTTCTGAATGCTTAGTTTTAGTATTAGTTTTAGTTATTTCATATATTTTATCTTCCTCACCATCCTATTCAAAGAAATTAGTGAGGTGCGAATCAGTGGGTTACCCTGGACACTTTATTTGGGGGTCGGGTTAGGGCGGCTCATTGACTGAGCAGAGACACAAGCGCATGTACAGTACAATGTATAAATTCCCTATAGCAGGTTGGGGAGGGTGTGATCCATACACAACGTCACTTACGTGAAAACAGTGCAAAGATGTGCAAAGCGTGAGAGGAGATGCACAAAGCAGCCAGCAGTAAACCAGATAGAAACATATATAAACCAGCTAACCAGCAGTTAAACCAGATAGAAACATATATAAACCAGCTAACCAGCAGTTAAACCAGATAGAAACATATATAAACCAGCTAACCAGCAGTTAAACCAGATAGAAACATATATAAACCAGCTAACCAGCAGTTAAAGCAGATAGAAACATATATAAACCAGCTAACCAGCAGTTAAAGCAGATAGAAACATACATAAACCAGCTAACCAGCAGTAAACCACACAGAAACATATATAAACCACATAGAAACATATATAAACCACTTATAAACATATATAACCCAGTTCATCAGCAGTAAACCACACCTTAGCAGATATCTCATCTCTTAATCATCTCCACTTCCATTATTAGCCAACTTTGCTTCATTTCAGTTCAGCTAGCTGTTGCTAGTAACATCAAACGTTTTTAACATTCTAACAGGTTCCATACCTCTGTAATTGGATTAGTTTTCATCCTCTTCTTTTCTCCTCTTCTAAACTGTGCAGTTCAGGGCTTGGAAGGCCTTTTCATGGTGATAAACTCTCCAGTTTTTACCTGGATGCTGGCTCAACACTGACTCTGCCACTTAGCTCTGCTCTGTCTCTGTCACTCACACACACACAGGGTGCGCAAAAAAAAACAAAAAAAAATGACCCATTCATCACTACAGTAAATCCCAGACAGGACTGTGCTGCTTTGTCCCAGCTTTAGTCTGTATGTTCCAGGTAGAGTGGGGACCAGAAGACGACTGGAAACCACAGTGAGCAGACATGACAGACTGAAGTGTCCTATGGTGCTGCTAGCTAAAACTGCTGGAGCGAAATAAATCAATTTGATCAATCCGACATTGACAAAGACGGAAACAAAGGGAATTTTATCCATAATTTTTATACGTTTTAGTTAGTTTTATAAGCTCACAATACAGTTTCAGTTAGTTATCGTTTTTTTCTTTTAATTAGAGTTTTTATTTATTTCAGTTAACGTAAATGTTTTTTCAGTTTTAGTTTTCGTCATTTCGTTCGTTTTCGTTAACAATAATAACCTTGATCTGGACTCAACAGACCTCATGACATTTTTCCACGACATTTTTCCACTGAAACACAGCCCAACCTTGCACTGTTCACACTACAGATAAAGTGGCCCAAATCTGACTTTTGTCCATATGGGACCCATATCTGACCCATATTTGATTTTTTTGACTGAACAGCACAAATCAGATTTTTTCCCATATGTGGTCCTAAATCAGATACATACCTGGTGTTTTTTTTGATGTTAGGATTTCATTCTGAACAATCATCATTTGTTTTTCATCATTGAAATACCACAGAATTCACACTTCTGTGCTGGAGGAGGTGGGATGTGACAAGAGCCACATTTACTTCTGTAAATACAGTGGTGTGTGTGTGTGTGTGTGTGTGTGTGTGTGTGCGTGTGTGTGATGTCACATCTTCTGTGCATGTGGATCACTACAGGACCGGAGACTGTTTACACATGAGTCTGATGGTATCACATTTAGTGTATTATGTGAAAAAACATGCAAAAAAATATTAAATAATAATAATAATAATAATAATTTATTTGTAAAGCGCTTTCAATCAAAGTGCTGGAGAGATATAAAATCAATCCCAATAAAACATAAAAAACTAAAAACATTAACAGTAAAAGCACATCAAGACATATAACACAGAGTAAACAAGTGGGTCTTGAGCTTTGCTTTAAAAACATCCACAGAGCATGCCTGCCTTATGTCCAGAGGAAGACTAGATTGAACATTAAGACCAGCAGTGTGAATGTAGCATTTTTGGTCATCAAGCAAATCCCAGCCTTTTTTGATTAGCTTCACTGATTGGTTTTCTTTAGCCTACAAAGCTGTTTAGTCTCCCTTGAGTTCTCGTCACATAGTGCATGTAGGCAGGCTCTTATTTTCACTGAAATGAGAAGCTACTCACTGCATCTGTTAGAGTTAACATGACCAAGCACAATGCTAAGTGTTGGACGGAGTTATGTAAAATATGCTGACACTGGAGTAGTGCAGACGTGCTCTGACAAATGACAAATCATGCTTCTGTATCTGACGTCTGATGAATGAGTCTATTTGGTGATTGTCAGGAGAATGTTGTCTACCTGAAGTGGAAGCAGGAAGATAATGCTCTGGGGTTGGCCTTGGGTCCTTAGTTTCAGTGACGAGAGATTTTAATATTTGAGTTTCCCAAAACATTCAGGACAATTCCATGCTCCCAACTCTGTGAGGACAGTTTGGGGAAGAACATTTATGTTATGTAGTAATGTGGCAGTGACCGAATGCAGACAATATTTGAACAATACTTCTATTCATAATGTGGTTTTGTTTAGTTAAACCCAGGAAGTAACTTTTTCCCCTATTATAATCTCTAAACTAAAAACATGATATCAGATTTCTATTTGTTGATCCAGATGAAGGTTTTATTATTATTATTATTATTATTATTATTATTATTATTATTATTATTATTATTATTATTATTATTATTATAACCTTTATTTAACCAAGAAAAAAAGCTCATTAAGATTAAAGAGTGTCCTGGCCAAGACAGCAGCAGCAGCAGCAGAAGTTACACAAAATGGAAATCCCAGCCATACATTCACACTAATACACATAAACACAATGAGAGTCTGTACTAAAAACCTAAAAGAGATAAGAATATACAAATAAAATGTCACCATTATTTAAAAGGTACTAAAAGTATAACAACAATGTTCCTTAAAAGCATCTCAAACATTCAAACAATTGGAAAACACATCTACACCTACATTAGTTCTTTTCCCATTCATTTAAAATGACTTTGAATGTATTAAAAGGGACCAATTCCTTCAGTTTAATGTCCTTCTGTAGGCTGTTCCAGACAGTGGGAACAGAATATTTAAAAGCTTTCTTTCCTAGTTCTGTTATGACTTTTGGAACCCGTAAAGATAACAGATCCTGGGTTTGGCAGTGCTGATCACTTGTTTCTCCTTTTGTGGCTAATGAACCCTGTAAATCCTTTTTTTTTTTTTTTATCTCAATTTGGTTTATTTGTAATCATATTTCTGGCTACACACATTGTGTTTATTATTAACTCTTAATTTATTATATTTGGCATTCTGAAGCCCGCTATATATATGTATTATTGATGTGTTGCAGTCCCAGAATGTGATATGCTGCCAGTGTTTGTAGTTGTGTGCCAAGGGAGATCCTGTCTTTCCCACACGTATTTAGTACAACATGTGAACAATGTCACAAACCAGCCTGTGAACACTGACAGCCACTCAATGTCAAGCATACTGTACAAGTTTATATTTGTAATTACTGAACAGTATGTATTACAAATAGAATTGTTGTTCCTGTTTTATAAAATAATGTACTTACATGGTGAGGGAGAGGGAAATTTAAAGTCATGTGATTTGTTGTCATGTTGAATATTCATTTTCATCATTTCTCGATTACACACGTACATACCATGCACTCTTTTTTAAGCAGGTTACTTATTCGATAGTGTGTGCCAGTTAGTATTTCCATTGCATCTCTGCCAAGGAAAATTTTCTACTACCCTATGGCAAGAAAGAGGTGTGTCTGTAACATTAGGCCGCTGCAGAGATCAGGAAGTGTGACATGCACATGGTGTTGAAGGGTGGAGAAATGACTTGGTATGGCGTTGTCAACAAAACGTCAGCTGAGGGGCAGGCGCTAGTCACACAACTCGAGAAGCTGCCCTTTGTAGACTTAAAGCAGATAGATATGTTTACACACAGTACATACAGGTTTTTAGAGTTTATGTGTATGAATGTATGCGTATGTCATTGCATTGCAGCAGAGTCTGACTGGGCATGCAAACAGGATGTGTAATCTCAATTAATACTTAGATATCAGACGTGATTTGACACATTTACTGCCATAATGGCATAGTGAGGACGAATGTGAAGTCCAGATGTATTTATGGAATGGACTTGAGGATGAATTTAAGCTGTTCACTTCTCTGATAAAGTTTAAAAAATGCCTTAAGTATAAGATCATTCAGGAAAATTAAGTGGAGATGGTCGATGTGTTTTTGTTGTTGTTGATTCTTTTGTTATTATGAGAATGCTCAATGATGTACACGTTTAATTTAATTTAGGCGGTGTTTCAGGTGAGAAGGATAGGCAAAAAGTAAGCTTCTGCTTCTGGCCTATTCCTTTTTTTGGTTTTTGTGCTTATTGTGGTTGTTGTACTGTGTGTGGTGATTACTGTACAAACCAAAAATAAACCATTCATTCATTCATTTATTCATTCATAATGTATGTGCTGAAGTCCATCCTCAAATTACAGTTAGAGTAAATAAATGTAAATATTGAAGAGTCCTTCAACACTAAAGGACTTTTCTGCAGTATTATTTCACAGCTTATTCTGGTTTCCATCATCCTACAGGAAAACAGATCAAACTTCTATAAAGATTATTTTGATGACAATGATGATTATTATTATCATTATTATACAGGATACATTACTTCATAAATACATCTTGGCATGTGTAACTTCCCTACAATCATCTTTCTTCAGAGTGAGTAAGAACTCTGGTTCTAGTGAGTACAGGTCTATGGTCTTCTGTTGGGACTCCGTAAGCTTGACTCCGTCCCACTCCATAATAGGCAATGGAGATTCTGACGTAAGACCCTAGTGCCGTCCTATGAGCACCTGTCTCTCCACGTCACACTGTGCTCCCAATATGAAAAGCGTGTGATAGTTTTCCAAGTGAGACAGTGTGCGTACATAGTAGTCTGAGTCTATATAGTCTACATGGGACTTCTTTCCTCCATTCAGCTGCAAGCAGGACTCACAGGTCTTGGACATAAGAACATTTCAGTATAGCATGGAGGTAAGAAACTACCCCTCTCTACTAAATAATAGAACAGCTTATACTTGGCTGTGTATCTTTTATTAACCCATAAAGACCCAGTGCTACTTTTGTGGCAATTCCAAAACAGTTTTTTCTTTATATTTAACTTTTCTTATGTGATATATTACCTTTTTACTCAAATATTATACTCTGTGTTTTGCATTTTTAACTGAAAATCTGGTATTTTCACATATTTACTTTAGTGATCATGAAATTAAAGTTGGGGGTTATTATATCAAAAACACAGAAAACTGAAGAAAATGTGACTTTTTCAGTAAAATATATCATTAACTGAATATAAACCAAGTGTGTCCATCCACCGTCACTGATCAAACTCCATGGGTTTTACTGGTGAATCAGTGTTTTAGAAGATGGTGGTGTTTCCATGGTGACTATATCATGGGTCATATCTGACGACCGTGAAAAGATGACAAACTGTATTTTACACCAATTATTTACATGTATTGATAGGATTAGTGGATCAGAAGTTATCAAACATTTTAGATCAGTCGATGCTGTTGGTTGCCAGTGGATGTTTGGGTCTTTATGGGTTAAGTAGACAAACAAATTCATGTCATGCATTTATTCTTTTATTCTCATTCTGTAGTTTGGCATGTTAAAGAGTCCCTCATACTAACATATTCTATAATAATATTTGCTCTTGTAAATCAGTTTGTCTACATATTTAAGAAGCACAGTAGAGGATACTTTTTCCTCTACACTCCAAGACGTAGATGAATGAAGTTGTAGGCAAAGCTACAAGGAACTAAACAAGATTCATTGTCTAAAACCTGTTTACACTCAGTGTGAGCGGTGATAACTGAATTCAGCTCAGCTTTGTCAGCATCTTTCATTGTCACTGATCTCTACAGCTGGAACCTCATATTAATGCCCATGCTGCCTCGATGTTGGCGGGTCTGAACCTCCAAAGAGGACAAGTTAAGTTCTGTGACTGTTTGATCAGACAGAGACAAAGCCCAAGTCAATTCTACCCTGTACACAGGTCAGCAACATAAACTACTTATTACTTGGCACATACTACAGATATATTGGGAGTGTGATTTCACTAAGGTAAAGCCATGATTTGAGGGTTTAAAGTTGACTCGAAAATATTGCTTATTTTTGTGGGTTCGATGTGTTTTATACAGTGATAATGATTTTATGTATCATCACATATGTAATTCATCTTTGCTCTCCTAGGTGTGTCCTTGCAGCATCGAGTCCCGTGTTGGCTTCAATCTTATCCTCTAATGGTACCCTGGTGGAACTGCAGGACCCATGCCTATCTGACTCTGTACTGGCACATCTTTTTGACTACATTTACACAGGGACTTTGCCAAATATACATAGCCAGCAACAGTATTACAGCCTAATCACTGCTGCTCAGTATCTCCAGATGGATGAACTACAGGAGGCTCTAAGGGCTTGGCAACAGACTAAGGCAAATGATGGAGATAATACAAAAAACCCTTTTACTGGACCTGAAACTCTGCAATATAAAGATTTTGCCAATCTCGCCTCTGGAAAGTTTACTCAATTATTACCCAGTATGAATGTCTATGGACAACCAGTGGAAAGTTCACTTCATGGGGTGAGCTCTTTGGAGATGGAAGATGATCATTTCGCAGAGAGTGTAGAAATGAATGAAGATGCTCAAACACTCTCAGTAAAAACACGTTCCTGTACTAAAGATGGAGAGAAAAGTACCAGAAGCAGCAGTATAAATGATGACACCACTTGTAGTAGCAAAGATGTAAGCACTCTAGGCGATGTAAATGCCATTTGTAGTATATCTGAAAGTACTCCAAATAATCATTGCTTACAAGTAGCTGATCTAATGTCTCAGAATTTGATGGAAAATATCTCAAGCACTGCTGAGGGCCAAGGCATGCCCAGAGTGGGCAAACATGGGAAAAATGATCTGTTTCATTCCATGGGTATAGTAAAACTACACACTTGGCAGAGGAGCAAAGAAGAGGAGCTATTTAGGACAGTGAAGGATGGAAGGAGATCAGATTCATCGTGCAGTGTTGCTGTGCAGGAGAAGGAGAACAGCATAGTTGAGAAGACACAGCACCCGAATTTAACACTAAAAGTTGAAGCAGAGGACAAGCAAGTTAATGCAGAAGTCAAGAAACTTCAGTCTCCTCTTCCTCCTCTTTTTTCATCCCCAGTTTCTCTCTATACATCCTGTAACAATGATTCTCCCACTCCGTCCACCATCTCATCCTGCTCTACACCACTCCCTCCACGCTTTGGGACAGTGCCTGTTATCTGCCATAGCAGCAGAGCAGCAGTGATACAGGTGACAGAGGCGTCTACAAGGGCTCCTGACCATCCAGTATCACAGGCCTCGATCTGCTCAAACAGGACCCCTGTTTTACAGTCTACGTCCACAGACAACAGCATTGTTAAAGGTATTGTCCCTCTACACAGAACTTGGAACGAGGAACAAAATCAGGATTATGGGGGCAACAGAGACCACTTTTGCAAAAGAAATTTGAAAGACAAAGACAGCTTAGGCCAGTGTGTGCTACAGGACTTATGTTACAAATCCAATACAGATCAATCTGACACCCTTAAACAGGATTACAACGGCAGCATAACAGATCACTGTATCATACATAATGATAAGCAGACAAGCAGTGCCTTGCCCCACATTACATGGGGGACCATAGGTGAAAACTGTGGCCGGAGTGTGAATAGGACAAAATATGTAAGGGATGAGTCCCTGCTACCGAGTAATGAGCGATTACAGTCCGAAACTGGTCATCCCAGCCCATCCCATTTCCCAGACAAGCCTCAGAGACTAAAATATAATGAATGTAAAGACATTTCATCGGCGACTGCTTCAAGGGAGTCCATTCATTCACAAGTTAAGAGTCCTGTAGCTCCAGTTACTGCACAAGAATCTTACAAAGGACAAGAATTTAACTGTGAAATTATGTGTCTGAAGAATGAAGTGAAAGAGGAACACAGCTACTCATGCCAGAAAGAACACAGCCAGTGTGTTTATGGGTCAAAAGCTGATTTGTTCCAAAAGAATAGTGTATATCTGCCTGTTTCCACCACACAAAACTGGTTGGATAATGTCAGCAATGGTTTCTGTGCCTTTGAGCAATGCACCTCTCTGAAACCTAAAAACATGTCAACCAGTGAGACTTTAGAGCCACACACAAGTTTTTCAATTCCTGCAGAGAGCACCATGTCATACCCTGTGTTTGATTTTGTGGGGCAGTCATATCAAGGACAGCTTCGTTATCACTGTCTCGGCCAGGAGGACACACACATACCACTGCGACAGTCTGATCCTGACCACCCTGATCATACAGACCAATCCAGTGATGAGAAAGAGGCTAGTCCATATGCCAGTCCTCTGAGGCAACACTCTACCACAACGAATGAAGACGTTGTGCTGCTGGATATTAGCACCAAACCTACTGAGTTGTTTGTATCGTACAAACCCAAGTCCAGGGAAGGAGATAAAGTTGTTGCATTTGGTAAAACAGACACATTTGAGGCTATGATTTGGAATAATCATGGAGATGTGCAGGATACAACTTATGCAGCAAATAACAATACAAACATTACAGCTAGGGCTGATTTTGAGTCTGGTAGTTTTGTTAAGGATGAGAGTCAAGCCTGGATTCAGGAAACAAGTGCTGAACACAGAAAACCTGTTGGAACATCCCAACATAGGTCAGGAGGGGAGATTATTCACAAAGCTGAGTCTTGGGTTGTGAAAGAGGCATCCAGAGAGAGTGGGAAACACACTAATACGATGACATGCTGCACATCTGCTAGTGTTCCAGGCTCTGTGCAAACCACTATGTCATCTACCTTGTCTGTTTACATACCACCTACCTTTTCAACGACCATGCCAACAAATATATCAGCCCATCTGTCAACTCCTGAACACCACCTTTTCCAGTGCTCTCTGTGTGACCGCTGCTTCAGTCAGCGGGGCTCTCTGAATAGACATGTGCGCAGCCATCTTGGTGTACGACCTTTCCCCTGCCCCCAGTGCCCTATGACCTTTTCACGTCAGTACCGTGTCACAGAACACATGCGTGTTCATCAGCGTTGTGCCATTGGCAGTCACTTTCAAAAGCCCACTGTGTAAGATCAAAAGGAGGGGCTTTAGGTCACTTTTTGACATGTCACTGAAGATTGATGATATAATATTTCCAACAGCTTTGTATTTTCCAGCTTGTAACTAATAGCTGTTATCGGTTCAGACTCCAGTGAGATCACCACTGCCAAGCTGCAAGGCAAGAAGGAAAAAAGCAGAAAAATGTAAAGATATAAGTGATGCATCCTACAGAAGAAGATTAGGACCACTGGAAAAAAAAAAAAAAGGTCCAATATATTTTATTTATTATTATTCTGGGGGGAAAAGGTCAGAATTCTGAGATTGAAGTTAGAATTCTGACTTTTTTCTGAGAATTCTGATTTTCTTTTTCTGACATTTGGGGGGTGTCACTTTTGCTTTATGGCATAAAAGAGTACAGCACGCTGTCATAATGATGGATTTAGGTGACTTTTTACGCATCTGAGGGGTTCTGGAGGAAGCCATTTCACTATAAGAAAGGAAAAGGATAGGGAAACAGACATCATTGGCTTTTCCGTCAAATTTTCGCACACAAGTTTCAAAATATAACATTCACTCACCTTTTGCTCATTTGAGAAAAAAGTAAAAATTCTGACTTTTTTCTCAGAATTATAATTAATTAATTAATAAAACAGTACTGCTGAATTTGGGTTTTTCGGTTGTTTCTGAGTCATAAATGTTTACATAAATGCTGTTAATACATCTGATAGAGCACGTCTCTCCTTCAAAATAAGATTGTATTTTGTAACTGTGGGATAAAATGCAGTTAAGCTGCATATACCTCAGTTTGACACGATCATTATAATGGTTTGGTATGTTACAATGCCTTTGTTTTGACCAACACCAACCATTAATGTTCCAAAACATATTTTAAATAAATAAATATATGTTCCTTAACCCATGGAGACCCAAACATACATGGTGATACAAACCATCTACAGATGTAAACTGTTTAATACCTGATGATCCACTAATTCTATCTATATATGTAAATATTTGCTGTAAAATGCTGTTTATCATCTTTTCATGGTCATCAGATATGACCTGTTTGGATGTTCAGGGGCTCTGTAATGAATGTGGAAACACCGTCATCTTCTACATTGATTCATCAGTAAAAGCCTTGGAGTTTAATAAATGACAGTGGATGGACACACTTGTTTTTATATTCAGTTAGCAATATCTTTCCTGAAAAAGTAACTTTTTCTTCATTTTTCTCTGTTTTGATATAATTAGCTTTGAATTTACTCTTGAGTTTTTATGAACATCTACATGGTCTGTGAATTAAATATAGGAAAATACATGATTTACACCAAGAAACGCAAAATACAGAGGATAATATTATTATATTTAAGAAAGGTAGAAATAGAGAAAAAATTATTTGGGAACTGCCACAAAAGTAGGATTAATAGTGTTCCCTGCAGTAGACTAATGCTTAAGTATGTGTTTTTCCCCATCATACATTTCATTCAAAGTTTACAAATTTGGTTAAATTATCAGAGTAAATTTCTCCAGCTTTTTGTGCTCTTTCTTAAATCATAACAGCTTATTGTCCATAGGTTTGAGGTATAGTATTACAAAAGAAAAGGGAATGATAAATGAGGTCTAATCATTCTTAAATAAAGATGTGATAAGTCAGACGTAGGTAATGTTTTAAACATTAATAACTATGCAGACAGTCTAAAACAGACCAGAACCCAATTATTGTTTAAAGTAATCTGCTATGTTTATTGTCAGGAAAGCAAGTTCAACAAATTAGGCATATTCAAATAAAATATGTCAGAGACACAAAATTTAGACTTTCACAGCAAGATTCTTCCCCAAGGCCAAAGAGCGAGAAGACTTCATGGTCACTGGCAAAGATAGAAATAATGTCTTTGCTTTACTTTCTTTATGCACAAAAGTCTTTGTTTAGATGACACCCAAATAACTGATTAGTTGCAATAATAAGCAATAATAATGATTCCTAAAGGACTCCATATAGAAATGTTGGCGATATATTGTGTTTACACTGTGTTTAAATAAGGACTTTGTTTCATCTTACTGACATAAAATGTTTTATTTTTAACATGACTGTTTTTTATATTTGCTATTAATACAGCTCTAAATGTACATAAAAAATTAATAAATATTCACTCTGTAATAAATCATTATGTCTTACAAATGTTAGTACAGATTAATAAAGCACCATAAAGTTCATGGCTGAAGAAGTGCTGATAACAATACATAGAAACTATAATTATATCATACACAATGTATATGAGAGGTGGTAAAAATGTGGAATCATATATCTTGTGCAGAGTGAAAGCCTCATGTTCTCTTTTTAATGGCTCCAAAAAACATCCTGTTGTTCACATTATTCAGCTGGTGTTTCATTTGGAGCAGCAGTCATAATTACAATGGCCTGTAGAGATAAGAAAGAGAAGAATTTGAAAAGATGACTACGTCAAAGAATAAGTCAAACTGCACCTTTTATTTGATAAAGTTTGCAAAACAAACCTGTCAATTGCATTTTTTTAATAAACAACTCAAACAAGGCCTGAGCTGTGTATGTCTGTGTGGATCAGAGGTGGCAAAAGTAAACACACTCTTTACTCTTTACTCTTTTACCTCCGCCAAGGAATGCCGGAGGTTATGTTTTCATTAGGGTTTGTGTGTTTGTTTGTCTGTTAGCAAGATAACTCAAAAAGTTATGGACGGATTTTGATGAAAATTTGAGGAAATGTTGATACTGGCACAAGGAACAAATGATGATTAAATTTTGGTGGTGATCAGGCGGTGTAGGGGGGTGGGATGATCTGCCTTGGCAGAGGTCTGAGTGCTTTTCTAGTTTAAACAGTGAAGTACAGTTACTTGTGTAAAACAAAGCAGACATTTGAAGGACATAGCTATTGGATGTTTCTGTGCAAAGTTACCTGAACCTCATCTCAATATAATGTGAAGACTATTAAACCCTTTTATCTTCAAATATAATGTCAGGAACTGAACTCATAATATTACAAAGTCTCTTCTGTACACTCCAGTCTGCCTTTTTTGTATGTTTTGTCTTGCTGCCTTGTTTACATTGTTTTCTTATTGAGTTTGTTGTATGTGATTTGCATTCAGGAGGGAGGGGGGGGTTATCTGCTTGAATATGGTCTTGATGTTGAAAAGGCACACAATCAAAAATATAAAATAAAGACCTTTGATAGGCTAATTCCCCTAAAATCATAAAAGCTAAAGAAATTCAACATCATGCAAGATGGTAATAGTACAGAAAATACAACTAAGACAAGGCAGAAAAAAACAGATACAGCACGATGAAAATTCTACGTAAGCGCAGTAACACTAATGCAGTATTTGTACTTCCCACCCCTGGTACTGTATGTAATACAAAAGAATGACATTTTTCGTCTTCTTACCTGGCTGTTTGAGGAACGCAGGGCAGCACCAGCCAACACTGACATTACAATGAAAATTATCCCTCCAATAATACATTGGGCTACAAAGATCCCTTCCAAACAGAATCCCATTTGCTGAAAAAACACAAAATAAACAGAGAATTTTACAACATTTTTGTCCACAAACTGTGAGGCATGTATTTGCAATGCCTTTTTTAAATTTTGTATAAATTTATAATTTTACTAAGAATAAAAACCCACAGAGAAATTAAGAAAAACCTTATATTAAATAAAAACCAAGAATTTCTTAACTTGATACTCAGTAACACTAATATACCCCCTCCTGTAAAGAAGTGGTAACAGGGATTCCAAAAGAGGGCAAAAATAAAGAGCGCTGTGACCAGTCTCTATACTGAATGTCAAAAGAATTGAATTTGCTGCCTGATCTAATAAATGAAGATAAAACATGATTCAAAAAGGATAACAAATGCAGGACAATATCGGCCAAACTCTGCAAAAACATGACGATAAATAAATAAAGATTAACCTCATAATGTGTTGCCCATGTCATGATCTCAATCTCTGTGATATTGTCTTCTAACATCTCATAGAGTGGGTGGTAGGAGTGATGTGCAAAGTCAGGAGTGATGTGCAAGAGAGTCCAACATGTCCCGAGTACAGCCACAATACTCAGCGCCAAGGATACAGTGACCTACATACAGCCAATAAACAAAGAAATAAAAACAAGAAACTCTTAAGACAAACAGAGACACATACAATCACTAGTATTACTTCATGCCATTCATGGACAAAGAGAGAGTTAACAGGCTGAATTATTCAATTAATTCATCTGTAAACATGGTACATTACAATGAATTTACAGTTAAATTTCTGACTTTAGATTTGCATTTTATGGTTGACTCACATTTTTACTGTTTGCCTGTTTTTTTAATCTGCACAGCTTTCTTTGTAACATTATTCTGACATTACTGTTTTAACTTGTGACAAAAGTGCTTACTGTTTTCTTGGTTGGGTTGTGCTCTGTCAGAATATACAAAATCCCACATATGATGAACTACAAGTGGAGAAAAGGTCTTAAGTTATTAATCCTTTGAATGAACTGAAACACCACAGTAACATTTGGGACTGCATTAGTACGTTCTACCAACCAGGGTGCCCTCTGTGAAACCAGGGGGTATAGTTGTCCATACAATGTGATCCATTCTGTCTTCCATAATTGCAATAGTAAAAGTGAAGAATGCTGAGCCCATGACCAGCACAATGATCTGAGGAGAAATAACAGAAAAAAGTAAAAGTACTCAAGTTAAAATCAATACATGATACATATTTGATAACTAATATAGTAAGTATGTGAGTGCCTCACGCCGATGATCTTGGGTTGCCCATTGATGAAGCGGTGTAAAGGTTTGTTTCCCCCCGCTGTGGTGCTTTGAAAACCAGGTGATAAGCAGAGTTCAGCAGACATCTTCGGAAGAAGAAAGAGAATGCTAACTGGGTCCTGAAATTATTACCATTCTCATAGACAAGTAATCTGGTGGACAGCAGTGGTGCAGTGCTTCACAGCAAGAAGGTCCTGGGTTTGATTCCAACACCTGGGACCTTTCTATGGTTTCCCCATGTTTGTGTGGCTTCCTCCCACCATACAGCTTCATTGCTTAAGCTAAACTAAACAAATTTCCCATAGGTGTGAATGTGAGGATGTGGTTGTTTGTCTCTGTGTGTCAGCCCTGAAATGAACTGGCAACACATCCAGGGTGAACCCCGTCTTCACCCATAAGTAGCTGGGATGGGCTCCAGCACCCCCCAGACCCTCTCAAGGATAAAGTGGCTTAGAAGATGACTGACAATTAATCTGATATTTACTTTTCTGATTGGTCATAACAAACTGAAAATCCTCAAAAATATAATCAGTTTACTGTCAGAGAAAAGCACCCCCACTGTCACCAGACTCTACAACACTGTCTCCATTAAATGTTTGGAGCTATTACTTGATAAATGAAAGAAATCATTATCTAAACAGTTTTTATTATCTTGATTAATCAGCTTAACAGTGGAAACTCTATGCATTGAAGAAAGCAAAAGTCATTTCCATTTTGATACTGAATGAAATTTTGAGCCAGGTTGATGCTGAGATCAACATTTCACATGATAATGTGTTTTGTGTGTTTCTTTGAAAAATAAAAATATATGCAGACCTTTATGGGACCTTTGACGAAATGTCAATTTTAATTCACAATTGACTGATAACTTTACAGACAGTTGGCCTGTTTGTGGAATTCCTGCCTTTAGTGAGAATAAGCTCATTATTCACTTTACAGTGATGGCATTTGGTTTCTGCCACTGTACTGGATAAACATTTTGTAAATGTATTGAACCTGTCATTTTTAGTCAGAAGTAAAAGATTAAACTGGACAGCCATTGTGGTGCAATCTGTCAAAGACTTCCGCTTTTCTTCTATGCCATTCACTAAGGCTAATGGGATACGTAGTTTTATAGAATGGGGGGGAAAAATCAAATTAAATTAAATTAAATTAAATTAAATTAAATTAAAACTGCCAGTTTCGCTATAACGCAGTCAAAGTAAAGAATATCCGCATTTATCAAGCAGCGGGGAGAGAAAAAAAACAACATCTATACTTTAGGTGAAATACCTATGGAAAATACAGATAACGCTAAATTACAGATGCTAACATTAGCTAAAAACGAGCTGCAAGCTATTGTTGAAGTGGACAAGTTTTCCTCGAACATGCTCTGCACATTATAACATTGCCTAACAGAAAAACGGAGCTGTTTTAACCATAGCGTTGACTGAAAAACGAAAACTTGCCCCCAAACGCAACAAATGTTTAAAACAATTTAGCATCAAATAACTGCTGTTAGTTTATCTTTTTGAATCTGACGCTGTAGTGTTAAATACTTTTAAGCATCAATTGAAGACAATCGTTAGAAATGAGACATTAGAGAAAGCAGACCTTGTTTAGTTCAGTGGTCGTGTCGGAGTGGTCAGTCCTTCTTCTGGCTCACATCACTTTCCACTTCTCACATCTGGAGTAGCGTAATACTGACGAGTGATCACTGAGAGGTCAGTGAACGCATCAGGGCTTCTCTACATGGGCCTGTTTTCAATCATACCCCCCACCCACCCACCCACTACCACCCGAACAACCCCTCCTTGACGTGTTTTATAACCTTCCAAAACACACCCAGAGCCACAGAGATATCCAGGTCTATCATCCTCATCATGGATTCATCTGATGATTAAACTGCAGACTCAAATGTGTACATTTGCAGAAAAACGCATGCTATTACCCTCCACATCCCATGTTTATATAGTTAAATATTTATCTTATTTATTAAAAAAAAAATAAATAACAATATACACAAAAAGCAACACATTTTTACATTACAGAAGCTGCAACTATGAAATTCACTGTAATTGTAATGCATAAAACCTTTGAAATCCCACATTTTGGGTTGAAGTTACTGATTGGAGATAAAATAACATTTAGAGCAAAACTTTAGCAAATGATCTACTTTTTATCTACTCTATCTACTTTAGTAAATCCTGATAAGAGGTATTTCTACCTGAATTAGCCCAGCCTGGCTGAGAGTATGAAGAACCAGCAAAACCAGCAATTCTAGCAATTCTTTCACATAATAGCTCCTAAAAGGGAATCAAATTTCTTTTTTTTTTTTTTTTTTCCCTGCAGAAAAATCACATGGGGTTCAAAGAGGGAAGGGCTACTTTGCAGGAGAAGGAAGCGGGAATGTGATGAAATAGTTGGGCTAAGAAAAAAAATTGAGGAAGGAGGATTTCCTGTTTGTCTAAAACGAACACAGCTGTGCTTTTGTGGTACCACATACGACTGGATGAGGAGGTTTGTAGGGGAGCAGAGTGGAAATAGCAATAAATGCATGTAATATTAAAACAGTACAAGAAAAGGTTGAAGTGGTGAAAGAAGAGCAGATGTAGAGGTGATGGTTTACTGATGAACGGAGCTGGACTTGATGTAAAAGAGGAAAAAGATGTGAAAGAGGGAATAAAGAAAGACGTTCAGTGCAACAAAGACTTTAAATCACCTTTATGTTTATTGAAAAATGTGTTTACTGTACAGATTTACTACGTTGTTAACACCTTTCATTAACAAACTGCTTGGCTGCCGCTAGAAACCAAAACATAACATCTGCAAATGGCAAACTCAATCAACATCCATGTCAACACAGACTGCCAGACTGGAGAACTAGTCAAACCTATAAATCTTTCACAGAAAGAATGAACCACTAATCATCCAAAAGACGATTTACTCTTAAAACTAGTGAAATGCATTGCAATCATCCTGAATAGAGTTTCTCTCTTATGTTGACATCTATTGGCAATAAGTAATATTTATTAATTACTTCTGCATAACTTAACAATGTGTGATGTTAGAGCTGCAAAATTCACACCAGCTGTAACAGTTGTCTATGATAATTATGAGAACTTAACTGCATAATTATAAGATGTGAAATCATAATTTCTTCCTCTTTTTTTAAAAAGCAGTTTTCTTCCTTTCCTTAGAAAGATCAGGTGATAAACATTTTTTTCATTTCATTCATTATTATTACATCTATGCAAATATGCATCAGCATGCGTCCTATTTATTTATTTATTTTTTTCTAAACAAATTTATCAGAATTCCAAAATGCGTATACATCAACAGCTTTAGTTTTACATGGATGCCAATTCCTGATTTTTTTAATAGGCAACGTCAACAGCACAGTATGAGACACAACTATCCAATGCACAGATATAACAGTATAACAGACTCAGTCGATCACATGGCTTCTTAGCGGTATTGTGGGAATTAGGTTCCGCTCTCAATTTCATAAAAACATATCAACACAAAATTACAAAAATCAGTGTAAGAGTGGCTCCTATTGAAAGATCCATACTACTGCTGCTTGTCATTGGGCAGAAGTACAGAGCACAACAAAACATAGTGACAAGTTAAGGTCATTCAGTTGCATTTTTACATTTACAGATGATTTAAAACCAGGAGCAGCATCACCTTATGTTGATTTATTTCTCTGTTTTATTTCTTCTTGTAGCTGTTACCTATTGAGTGTTAAAGCATTCAAAGCTCCTTTAAACTCTATTAAAATTGACACAAGAGATCAGAATTTTTGATTTATCATCTACTTCCTATTTTATTTCATGTATTTTCCATTTTCAACTACGCCGTAGTTTGCACATGTAACTACCTATTTTCTTTTCTGTGATAAACAGAGGCATTGAATACAATAATAGGCATGAATATGACTACATTTTCATCAAAAAGTTAATGTATACATCATTTGGCTTTCCTAAAATACTGCATGTTGATCTATTGTGGGTGAAGTGATGGCCACATTGTGGAAGTGTCACCTCTTTGTGTAACAGGAGGCAGATGGTTTGAAAAGAGACTGTAATAATTCATCTGTTAAGTGCATCTGAATGAATGTGCCAATAATAAAGCCTCAACGATAAAAGCTTAGCAGAGCTTTTTAAAGATAAGTTCACTTCATATGGTTACAACAATTCAACTATTTACAGTGGTTTGCCCCATTTTTAAGTTATATAGTACAAAGAACAGACAGGCTTTCATTTCCATCACACTACAGTAGATGCTATTTGATAAATCAGTGAAAAAAGACACTTCATAACAAACAGAAAAAAATAGATTAGTGAGCACAAAAAATACCCTTTAACCTGAACATCTGCATTCAGTTCTCCAGTAATACTGCCTGATAGAAAGGCATATTGATCCATGCAGAGAACTATTACTTAAAAACAACAAATAAGACTGAAAAAATATGACTGTTGTACGGGTTTTAGTGTAAAATTGCATTGATAGGCATTAGTTATTAAAATAACTGTGAGTAATTTACAGACTACATTCTGGCATATCAGTGGAGTTAATCTGTTTAATTTATGTGCATGTATAAAAACAGACAGAATGAACACAGACTGATGTTATTTGCATTGGTGTGCATTTTTTCTGGAATATAGTCATTACAAAATGTGCCAGAGCCACATCTTTCACAGTAAAAAGGTCAAAGAACCGCAAACAGTAAGATGAACCTGCAAAGGAGCTTGGCACAGATGATAAGTTGATAAACAATCTGTGCTATTTTTGCATGCTCTGGATGGTTTTACTGTAGGTGTTGTGCTGAATAAAAATGTACTTGAGAAAAGTTTAAGGTTCTAAGTCAAGTTATTTATGAACAAATTGGGAAAAAAAACTAATGAAAATACAACATTCAAGAACAGACTGATGTGGGCTTTGAAAATTATAGTATATGTAATACATATACTTTGTAATAGTTGTGTAGATATACAAGAGATTTTGCTTTAAGTTTAATTTAAGTATTATTGTTAACTAAATCCTCTCAAGGAATTTGAAATTGTAGTTTATATCTAACATATTTTTGTGCTTAAAATTGAATCCAATTATTTAAAAAAATGTGATAAATGATAAGGATGTAAAAATGTAAAAGCCATATTAGTGCATACAGCATGGCCTGTGTGACAGAAGTAAATGAAAATGTCTCATAGAGAGCTAATAATTTATACTCTGCATTGTGCCATATACAGGATGCCTCTGAATCACTGACTTATATGTGTGTTTGGGTGTATGTGTTTTGTAAGTGTGAATCAGTGCAATGCAGATGTACATGATGTGAGTATTTTACCCTGTGTTGAGCCCTGCTCATGTTTTCATGCAAAAAATCTCCAACAGATCTAGTTTTTCTCTGTATTTTTTATGTTGAAGAAACCAGACTGTACTATTTTGAGGTACCCTACAGTGGTTCAGGATTTTTTTTTATCTTTATATTTTATACCACTATACATTTATTATGGCTTCCAGACTCTAAGGTTTATATGTGAGCTTCTAGGGTTCCTTGTCTTCCTGATGTTCATCGATCATGAGGTTATTTAGTACATGAGATATTGGAAACACATTCATCTTTTGTGGGTTTGTAGTCTTTGTTATCTTTTTAGAGGAGCTACAGCGCTCCATTAATATGTTGTGTGAAGCTTCGTGGCTGTTTGTACACAATCCCTACATCCATTTTGATCCTAAAATCAATTGACCAAATGCAGCACCATCACCTCCAGCAGCCAGGTTCAATATGACTCACAAAACCACTGACCACGGCTTTATGAGTAACGGAATTACAGACAAAAGCTGGTGTACAGCAGCCTCAGATATTATTCTGATGTTTTTCTCTTAACTTCTCTCCATGGTCTGCGCATTTTCTTCATCCTGGCCAGTACCATCAGGGAGTTGTTTGCTCCAGTAGTTGCATTGGTCAAAGTTATGAGAGCAAGGAAAGTCTGCAGCATCGCCTCTGTCTAGAACTGGGAAGACATGGTCCACCACCTCACATAAACGGCCAAAGCTGAGAGGGAGGCAACCAGATATTGACAAGTTTTAATGCACAAAACCTTAAATCAGACACACTTAAATCTGATTATAAGATATAAGATCAAAATACACAATATATCTTACGAGGAGATGTTGGTTTTGGCGTGCTCCTGTATCAGCTCCCCCTTGGGATTAACAGTGAAAATCCTGTTCAGAGGAACACCCACCTCCTTGTAGGAATACACATCCTAAAAAAGCATGAGTAAAACCAGCCTTGTTAATACAGTATTCATTTCATTTACCCCAAAAGACCTATACCATCTGTGGCTAAAAATTCCAATACTTTTGTCACCACATACGCTAGCTTTAAAAAGTCAGGTAAAAAGTGCAGTTTCTTAGCTTTTCAGTGGTTTCACATAGGTCTTCTTTGGACATTTATAGAGGCTATAGGGAGTGTATTCAGGCCCTGACATTGGGCAGAATTCCTTCATTTGAGGCTGGAATTTGCTTGGGTGTGGATGTCGACAAAGATTCATTTGGAAGTCCAAAACATCAACGGTATGTCCAAACAGACTACTTATAGCCAACAAATAAAAAAACATTATATTTTAAATTTTTTTAAATTATGAATTCATTAATTTTTACACAAAGCGAATGTAAAATTGTGACTTCAAATGAATCAAATGAAATTGAAGTTCTCCTGATTCAAAATGATACTATAAAAATACGTAATAAAAACTAAATAATCTCTCTCTCTCTTAATTAAGCTATATATTTTATTACCATGTTAGTTGACTATGTTTAATGTTGTGTTGTTACTTGCTAACACAGACAAACACATAAAGAATTGTCTTTGATGTCAGTCAAGTGCATGTACTCTAATTCTTAATATCCAAGTATGTAAGTGGATGTTTGTTTGTGTATGTGCAGTAATCTCACTGTGGCTCTGTTGCCAAAAGCAGCATAGAAGGGTTCAGTGTTAGGGTAGAAAAGGTTCTTGATGTCTGACAGACACTCAATCTTGAACTTCTCTGGTTTCTTCTCGATCACCTCTCTGCAAAACACATAATAATGAACACATTTTTAATATTCATTCATGAAACATTGATAATTATTATGCTCTTATTGAACATTTGAGATTGGACTTTTCATGGCTTCATGACTATTGAATTTATACTACTTTAATATAGTACTAGTAACCTGTGCAAGGCGGAAAAAAGGCTGCTGGGGCTGAGCAGCACTGGACCCATTGGTAGCATGGTTCCCCTCTCATTGACCCAGTGCAGGTAACCTCGAGTCATATCAGCCATCCCAATGGCTCTCGCTGAGCAGTACATGAATTTATAACCATTCCTGTGACAGAGAAAAAAAAAAGAGAGTTTACACTTTGCCACGTAGAAGTCATTACATTTGAGGATTAAGTGGTTGGGAAAATGAATGAAATGACTGATACGTATGTAGCACTCACTGGCTAACTTTGTGGTAGAGACGTGCGATTCCCTGGTGGGTCCAGTCTTTACCCAGTGTGGGAAGGATATGACCCAAGGTGTCAGACCTGCACCACAACAAAACCACAACAAAAGACAGGAAACCTCACATGGTGCTGAGAATTTTCTCCACATATCAAGAGCCAAGCCTGACACCTACTGGTGAAACCTGAAACTAGTCTCTGTGCAGTTAATGTTGTTGTTAGTGGTACTGTCCCCATTAGCTGTCTGTCAACTCCAGTGTTTGCTGTTTTTACCTGGTAATGGTTCCGTCTATATCAGAGATGACTATCTTGTCATCCCAGTTCCACAGATAGATTGTGCCATGGCAACGACAGGTGCCTTGATACTGTGTCGTCACACTAAACACCACATCATTAGGACCCTCCTTCAGCTGCAGGCTGGCCTGGAAAAGACAAATGTACACTCTGAAGCTTTCCCTTTAAAACTGCTTAAAATTAAGCAGTTAATTAATTAAGTTTGGCAACGTAGTGAAGAGGAGTGTGATACCATATAAAAATTTCTATATTAATGCTGTAATTTTACAAGAAAAACACTGAATTAGTAAAGCTAGTAAATTGACGAATTCACAAGAAAATGAACTCTTTCCATGGAAATTTACAACTTAAATACTGACATTTTTAAGTTTTTCCTTGAAATACCTCCCTTCCTCCTACTTGAAATGTTTTGTTTTTTAAAATTTTATCTGTGGTGTCCCTAAAACACCATTGTTTAACAGAAATAGAAATTTTGTAGGCCATGTGCTTTCATTTTTTGTGACTTTGTAAAACTATTCAACTCCTTGTTGCATTATCTCAGTAAATCCTAAATGCAATGTTTGCAGCAGGTTGCTACACAACTTGAGAGTGGCCTTCCTCTATAAACATATCCCTACAGAGCCAAATTAAACTCTGGGAATAAATACCAGCTGCTCTGAGGTGAGCCGAAGAGTCTTCTTATAACAGACACTGGCAGAAGAGACGAGAGGCTCAGACGGGCAGGACTCTGACACCTGATTAGATGATCTGTGGTCTTCATCACTCGAGGAAGACTCATCTTTCATTCTGAAAAATCAAATAGTATGTAAAGTAACTTATTTACATTATGATATTGTTATAAACATGAAATTGGGACAGTACTCACCTGTTTACTGAGGACATGGTGAGTGAACTCTCTCCTCTGTCTCCTCCGGCTTCTGTCACCGAGTCCTAAACAGTAAAAAGGTCAAAGGGCAAAACTCTCACATCCTTTTCCTGCAGATCTTTAATATTTAAACAAGGGGATGATCCTAAATGTGTCTATCTGCACACTTACTGATTTGGAATCACTGTTTCTGCTTCTCCATGAGAACCACCAGCGTCCTCCTTTCTTTGGCATCTTTTCCTTCATAATGTTCTCCACTGAAGCCTGAGGACAACCATGCACATACAACTAAAAACTGACTGAAAATGTAACTCAAATCTCACAGGAAAATGAAAACAAATAGCAAAAACACAAATGAACCTAAAAACCAAAGCACATGAATTTAATAATTTAAAATGCATTGGAAAAATAACAAACACCACATTACAAAGCACTCTGAACTTCTAGTAAATAAGCAAAACTAGAAAAACAGAGAGCAAAGCATGCAACTGAAAAAAATTATAGGGATAAACTTCTGAAGAATGTGACTGGGTGGTAGAGAGGAGAATGCAGAGGGAGACAATAAGACACAAAGAGAAAGAGCTGAGAGAGAGGCAGATAGACAGTGAGACACTTATGACAAAACCAACAAAAATAAACACACAGACATGCTTTGACAAACACCCAAGCAAAGCCAAAAAACATACAGGCTGGGAAGGGCTGGAGCCAAACAGACCAGGGAAGCAGTATGAGAAGAGTCCAAAAGCAGAAAACACATAACTCAAACACCAACACTTAGTTCATACAAACATGGGATGGATGGTGGGAGGAAATAAATAAATGTATGTACGTAAATAAAAGGGAAAAATAAGAGGACAAAGACAACACATTATTAAAGTGTTAGAAAAACAATTTTAAAGCAGTATTTCACCGTGGCAGTGTTGATGTTTGCCATGTGTGTTCACAAACAGCAATTTTCAGCTAAGGCCATGTTACCCTGAGTTTTTATACAAACATTGTCATAATTTTGTTTAAATGTCACTTAAGGTAAAAGCAGTTGCTACAGCAGATTAAACAAATGTGAACACACATGATCTGCTAGCAGTGGGTCAAATATTCAATAAAAAATGAGGGGACTATAAAGGAATTACACTGAAGCTTTAAGCAGCATTAAACTCAAGTGAAACATCAGATTAAGAAAAATGAACAGCAAAATGCTGGGAGTGCACAGGCAAAAGTGATGGGGGAATTTGCAGACCACTACAAGACATCGCACAACCACCTAAAATAATTTAATAATTAAATAACTAAAAAAGAAATCTAAAATGGTATTCTTAACAAATATTTTAAACAGTTTATAGCATAATATAGTTAATGATTTGGAAAAGCCAAAACAGCTTCAAAATCAGAAACAGACAGTGTTTTTCTGACCACATAAAAATATTTACTTTAATGAATAAATATTCATAACACCTGACACATTAAGCAGTTTAGAGGATCAGCATCAAATGGTCACAAAAGATCTAGGTAATTACAATCAACCACACAACCCTGAGGTGTCAGGTAAAAGGGCTGGAACATATAGGCGAGTACATGTAGATAACAAACTGTCAGCGGGAGACAAGTCTGAAAATCTAATCTAAGACTAATGTAATTACATAACTGTGGTGGTCTTACCTGCGGGAGTGGTTTCTGATAGACCTGCATGGCCAACATGACAGGAGCGGCTGTGTTCCAGTTATAATACCTACAATAAATGAAATAATGTTATAATGACTTCTATATCTAAATTAAATCTACAGCTCAGATTCTGATTTCAGGAGAGAATTTATAACAATAATAATGATTTAGTAATAATATATGTATGTTAATTTGAAATGATTTAAATGACCAAAAAATGTACCAAAATACAAATATTCATTAATTTATTTACAGTATTTGTCACAAAACAGAGGGAAATCAGTATATATGTTCTATATTCCATTACGTTAGAAACATGCCTACTGTGTGGAGTTGAAATATGTTCTAGGTATAGTAGTACATACTTGTTTCCTATCTTGACTACCAGGTTAGGGTCATCTATGATGGAGGGGTTTTCAGAGAACTGTTGGTACGACACTGCCCTCTCCAGGAAATGCTCTGTATGACATAACATACACAAACAGTAAAGGCAAAGTCTGAACAAACACATGGTTCCAAGAATGTTGCTGCTTTGTTTTATGTAAAACTGAAGCAGAACACTTGTAATCTTATTTTGTTTTTGTTCAGATATAACAGCAGAGCAAAATAATGATTGACACTTAGCTGACCTCTTGTGATCTCCCTGTTGTCCGTGAGCCCTCCACATAAAGAGATGGCAACATGAGGCAGGTCACCAAATTGGTCCGGCAAACTGTCAACTCCACTGTCCACCCCACTGCTGCCCACTGACTGTGGGGACTGATTGGCGCTCCTCACACTCATCATCATTATGTCCGAGTCCCCTTTCATTGAGCTGCCGCCTCCATCACTGAGGAGAGGCAGAAACACACTCATTCTCACAAACATTCACTGGGTTGGGTTCTTGGTTATGGTTCAAAAGCCACACCTCTACAAAGGTAAATAAAAATGTTCTAAACTCTAATGAGCGCCGATTAGGAGCACAGTTATGGCGCCAACAAGGTGAATTACACCACATCTAAGGGTCCTCTACAGCATACTTGTGTGCATACGGGTTGGGCAGGTATTGTACATGTATGAAGGCGTGCACAGACATGTATATATGTCACAGTACCTTTTAGGAAAGTAGAGTGCAGCTACTTCAGGCTCTAACTCTGTAATGTCATCCAAGTAAACACCATCAGAGCCCAGGTGTTGGCTCCTCTTTTCTAAAAACACACATTACATACTATTTTGAGACTTAGCAATGTATTTTTGTCCTCTGTAAGGGACACAAGTTTCATAGCTTTACTTAAAAATTAAAAAAAAAAAAAAAAAAACTTAAATGCTGTTCAATGTAAAGAACATTCCATAAAAAATGCATGTGAAAAAACTGTTGCATAATGTTGTTTCCAATCAAGACAATAATTTAATGTAAAAAAAAAAAAAAAAAAGTCAAAACAGGCTAAATCACTTGTACTCCAATATTTTGACAAAACCATTTGCATTGTTTCTTTTAAAGTTTGTACCTTTCCTCTTGGACGGTGAATCGGTCCCTCTGACTGGACTTCCTCTATTCCCACCTTTGTCCAGATGACCAGGGAGAATCCTCGGATGCACTGAGCAAGATGTTAAAGCCTCCGTCTCTGCACACGTCACCCCCACATTTTCCACTTCTCTCCCTAAAGGAACAACTGATAGTAGAGAGTTCATTTACTTTTTACACATGAAAACGTGATCACATGGAATTTGCAGATGCATGGGGTTTACATCCTCCATTATTACCTTGCTCCCCCTCAGGCCCGTCCTCAGTCTTCATGGTAATTTGATTGCTGCCTCCATTTTTACTTTCTTCTGCATCCTTGCTCCCACCATGAACAGTGGTTTGGTCTGTCTTGGGGACATAGATAGTGAGTGAAGGGGCTTCAGTGTCATTGATGGCTCTGAAGTGAGTGCTGGCAGACACAGGAATGGACACAGCTGAGGTAGAGTCTTGCATCTGGTGGGAAGTGAGGAAGGATGGCTACAAGAAACAGGCAAACATTATTACTTCATTCTATCAGCTTCGTACAGTTTAGAACATTTCTCTCATTCCTATGTCAACATTTTAGGTAAAGATACGTGAATGAAGACACAATGAAACTGATAATAAAATGAGGCAGAGTGACAGTGTTTGTGTGTAGATACCTGTGCGGCCTGTGGCAGCTCCCCCCACGTCCACAGCATCTCAGGGTTGTCTTTTTTCTGGCCGGCTAGCTCTGAATCACTTTTTGGGGTTGATGAAAGTGAATCATCTAACCTGCTGAGAAGAAAAAGCTTGATTTACAGGTAGAACCATTTCTAGCACAGGTGTCAAACATGTGGCCTGTGGGCCAAAACCGGCCCGCCAAAGGGTCCAATCCAGCCCGTGGGATGAATTTGTGAAGTACAAAAATTACACTGTAGATACTGAATATCAATGGAGTCAACATAGTTTTAATTCAGGTTCCACATACATGCTAATTCAATCTAAAATGGGTCAGACCAGTAAAAGAGTCTCATAATAACCTATAAATAATGAAAATGGCAAATCTTCTCTTTTTTTTAGTGTAAAAAAAAGTTAAATTACGTGAAAATGTTTACATTTACAAACTATCCTTTTAGAAAAAAATGAGAAAAACCCAAACAAATATGAACAGCCTGAAATGTCTTTAGAGAAGCAAGTATCATTTTAACAACATTCTGCTCATTACTAAATGTTTTGTGTACTTGTAATTGTAATGCAAGTTGTAATGTACATGAGTAAATAATAAACTGAGGCAAAATATTGTTAAAATTGCACTTATTTTCCTTAAGACATTTCAGATTGTTCATGTTATTCAGATTTGTAAGGGAACTTTTTTGATGTAAATATTTTCACAATGTAATTTGGCTTTTTTCACTGTTATTATTTTACTGGTCCGGCCCACTTGAGATCATATTGGGCTGTATGTGACCCCTGAACTAAAATGAGTTTGACACCCCTGATCTATAGGAAGGAACTATATTGTATAGCAAACTGTCATTATATTGAAGAACATACTTTTATTTCATTATTTAAATGAAATAAAGCAGCAAATAAAAAAGCACAAACTAGCTGAGTCATTTTCATTGACTAGCTTTAATCAACTGATGGTGACTAACATTCAGAGAAATGAATGAGATACCTAATAGCGGAAGAGAAGTGAGAGGTCTGCTGAGGACAAGAGATGGACAGACCATGGGACGGGGGGATGGACAGGGTCCCCGTGATCATACTAGTACAGAAAAAGGACAAACACAGAACAGAGGAAGGAGGTGAAGACAGATCGACATCTACTCACTGTGAGAACAAAGAAGGTATTAGAAGTGCTTAGTAAATTATGTACAGAATTTAAAATCAAACAATTAAATAGAAGACATGTGCTTTAGACAGCTCATGAAGTTTATCATGAAGTGTGTGTTTGTTGAGGCTGTACATATTACCTTTGTGTCCATTCGGTGCTGGGGTGTGTATGGGTGCTGCTCTTTGCATTGACTGTAGACTGATCACCATATGCAGGTCTGATCACAAACATACATACAGGAGGAGGTCAGCCATAGACCAAAATTATTACTGTTTCACAAACTGTGCTCACTCAGTGATAATTTAATACCAAAGCATAGTTTCTCTGCAAGCCCATAATATATACCTATACACTGTCACCAGTAAAGTCAGAATAAAATACTTTTGCCTCTTCTCATGAAATGATTGTGACATAGATGAAGTGTAACTGGGACTCAGTATGTAATCATTAAATCTGGTCGAAAGGTGATTACTGGTGGGTATAAATAGGGATAAAAAGAGGAAAGTGTCTGAAAACTAAATTATTCCAACACTATGGGCAAACAGTAGGGGTGTGTATTGGCAAGAATCTGGTGATACAATACAAATCACAATGCTAGGATCACAATACAATATATCACGATATATCATGATACTGTTAAAAAGGCAATTTTTTGTTTGTTTCTTTTTTTTTTTAAATGATTATTTTCTTGAAGAATTGAATTACACCAGAAATATGCACAAATATTAAATAAATTTTCATTGGATCAGAACAGGATCTAATGCTATATCACAAAATTTTCCTGTGTTAAAACTTAAATTATGTTTTACAGACATTACAGTTTAAGATCCTGTTCAAATGTTCATATTCTATTAGTTCATAACTAACATCATAACATTATTTTTGTGCAATCCCAACAAAGGAACTAACATAATTTAATAAAAGAGTGTTGAATAATAATGAATAAAATCTAAACAAAAATGAGCCTTCACAATATCTGTATATGAATAAATACCTAAAAATATCGATACAGTATTGTGAAATGAAATATAATAGAAGTGGAACAAAACAAAAGCAACAAAAATAACAAAAAAAACTATGACTGTAAATTTATCTCAGCAATAATATACAACAGATTTTTGCTCTTCAACTGACTGTAATGACACATAATTACCCAGACTACAAGATTAGTCTCCCTGCAGTATAAAACATGGTATGAATCTATGCATTCTTTAATGTTTTTAAGAGCTTCAGGAATTTTCCCGCCCCAGCCACCTAAAAAAAGCTGAGAACCCCTGCAGGAAGGACAGCACTGTGAGCCATTATTTCAAAGAAACAGAGAGCACTGTGGGAACAGGACAAATCTCTGGAGCGCATCCAAGAAACGGGGCTGGTTCTGAAAGCACTCTGCACACATAAACACATGCATGTACACACATGCAGACTCATACATTAACTCTCCTCTGCCTTAATCACTTTAATGATTTCAGTGAATGTACACAGAGCACAACAAATTCCATTTAAGACTGAAATAAACAGCACGAACAAATATCAGGTCCTAGATTCAAATTTAACTCTTTGTTATTTCACAAATCCTAAAAATGGACAAATTTCTGATGAAAATTTTCAGTTTTTCTGTTTGTACAAATTTACATAGTAATCTACACATAGAAACCGAGAACACACTCACTGTTTCTCCACTTAACACAGTTAGAGGAGTTATTGGCAGTGGCTCATCTACTTCACAAACAACACTGTGACTACAGGCAAAACTTGTTTACCACAGCAATGGAACAGACTGACTAGCATTAAATAATCTCCCTCCATCAAGACACACATCATAAAAACATTCAGATAAGACTCTAACAAAAAGTCTCTAACAATGACTAACGGCCAAAACTAAAACAAGAGGGGTTCAGAAATTATGGCGAGAGTAAAGTGTTTTTGTGTCATTTCTAAATAATTCCATAAACAGTGTTGCTCTCACCTGCTGTTGTCACCCTCTCTTTCCTCATCAGAGCTCAGGTCAATGGTAAACATGTCTTCATCTTCTGAGAACTCTTCTCCACTCTCCTCTCTTCTTCCTCCTCCTCCTCCACCACCCTCTGGTCGCATCTTCTTCCTCCTCTTCCTCCTCTTCTTGGTCATCCCTCCATCACTTTGCTGTGGGCCCAGGTTTTGTACAGGAAGTGAGCTGCAGGGGTTGGAATCTACACAACGGGACAGGAAGATGAAAGACGATGAAAAAAATACACACATTTTCACAGATTCTAAATGTGCTTTTCCAACGGGGCTGAATCCTTACCGTGGTGACGAGAACTGCCCCGGCCAAGCTGGGAATCCATTAACTCCGCCCCTATTGACATTATAGGTGATGTCGCCAGGTAGGACGGGACGACTTCCTGTCAGAAAAGGAAACATGCACATGCACATACTGTCATTATGTACAAAAGTCTTGATGCTGGTATCAATAACCATGTGAAACAAGTGAAACTTGAATCTGTCCTTGGTTTTTATTTCTTGTAACTGCATACTATCTTCATTAATATGCAGTGGATGAAACTTGTTTGTTTACATTGTTTTATCTTACTATATTTAAGTACACTGATCTATTTACTGAACAATCTAAACATTAGAGCTGGATGATATGGTGAAAAAGTGCAGTTATTGTGGGTAATGTTGTCATTTCCATTTTGAGTTTTGCTCGCTACCTACTCAGTCATACAAGCTGAAACAAACATTAAAATAAATAGTAGTGGCTTTAATTTTCACATTTTATATAGTACCTGTTTCAAAATCCACTAAATCCAAATGATCACCAATCAACAGCGGCTGTGTTTTTGTTCTCTTTTCTGCAATAAGAACATCCTTAATCCTCCTCTATCTGGGCCTTTAAATTACATCCTTTTGTGATTATAGGCTAAAATTATGATAATGATTGCAAGTCTGTAAAAATGTGAAAATGCAAACAAATTTCTTTACTCATAATGAATGTGTCCTAATTCTGAATATGATAAAAAAAATTGAATGATGTAGGAAAGATAACATGAGGATTAAATGAGTCTTTTCTACATTAAATATTTGATATGGCTCAAAATAACATTCATGTGTGTATAGAAGGAGCTGTGTGTAGTTGATTGATAAGACAGAGATGCTGCTTTTTTTTTTCTTTTTTTTTTAAATGTGGATTCACTTAATCTGCTGGGCTTTGAGCTCAGATTAGCAAAATCACACAGATTTCAATGCAGTGGCAATGCCAGAAAAGCAAACACAAACACAGGCGCAGAGAGGCAGGGGAAGACAGGGAGATGATCCAAATGGTGCAGACTGACACATGCCTTAGAGGACACGTGTTACAACACAGTCCAACACAGCCCAGTTCATTCTGATAAGAGAGGAAAAGAGACAGTGCTTAGGATGTGCACTATCCCCGGTCATGGCTCATCTGCTCAAAGCTCCAGCTTTACTGGGAATGTCTACTAAAAACACTTTGAACTCGGTAATACTGTATATGATGAAGGTTTTACTCCAAATATGTTGGTCTTCTGTCAGAAAAATGTAAAAAAAAAAAAAAAAAAAAAAAAAAAACATACATTTTACTGCACAAATCCCATCTGGATAGAAGATGCACAAATGACATATCATTAGCTTCACAGCATAAAAGTCATAATTTCGGTCAAATTGTAATATCTGCGTAACTTTACTCTCCTAACACTGCTGCTTCATTTTATGCAGACATCACAATTTGGCCAAATATGTGACTTAGGCAATTATGCTATGAGGCTAACAATACATAAATGTATCTTAATGTGTAGTTTATTCACCCATTCAGCAGACAACATCAAAAATCAGTAAAACAACATTCAACATCCCTGACATCTGTTACCTGTAAGGCATGGTATTGCACACAACCACATAAAGTTTCTTTCATATGTTCACCACAGGTGTACATAAAGTCCCGGTTATCTAGCCTGAAGATTAATTTCAGTTGGGACATTCAGTTAATGTTTCACCTTCAGGATCTATTTGCCAACACACACAAGCTCAAACAAATCCTCAGATTTAACTTAACGCTCTGTACAGAGGGACCGGGGGATGGGTGGTACAGACGTGGAGGACTGGGCTTCATGCCAAAAACCCTCTTAAATCATGTATTTGATTGTTTTACATTCAGATGTGACTAACTTAAGGCTAAAGAAAGTACAACATGGAAAAATTGAAAATGAAAAAAAACTGGGTTAAAAAGTGTAAATGAAGTGCATGTGTTTCTGTGTAAGAAAGACAAGGCTTTATATGATGTTGTCTCTTTAATGTTTGAATATTTAATGTTACCCTGTTTTGGTTATTCATTTCTATTGGCACACATGATGTTGTTTTATTCCATTCCTTCATTTTTACATTGATTTGACAGCATCATATTATGTAATCCCTGCCCTCTCTACTTTGATACATTCAAATTTATTCGGAGTGTCATGTTTTCGAGTTTGCTGTACATATCTCTTTTATTGTGTTGTGTTGTTTTCTACGTTTTAGTCTCTTTGCTTGCATCTTGTTTTTTTTTTTTTTTTCTTTTTCCAATTGTATCCTGCTGTTGTGTCCTTCTGCTTTGTCTGTCAAAGCACCTTGTAAGTTCAGTTTTTAAAGGTGCTATATAAATAAGTTATTATTGTTGTTGTTGTTGTTGTTGTTGTTGTTGTTGTGTATGTTGCATGCATTGTGCAAATGAGTCGTTTTGTGTCTTTCTCCTTTATCATGTCAGCCTCATTTTTTTATTTACCTTCCAGTCCATTTTACACACAACACGTCAGCTACAGCCAGTTTCTAGTCTGTGTACAACTGACTATACAGAGGATGATTTTGGCAGAGCTATAAATAGCCGTCTGGTTTTCCACTCAGTACAGAGGGTTACAGAGGGTATGTTAAGGAAGACTATTTGACACATGACCCAAAGACAGACAGTGCCATGGTCATGGTCAAACAGAGTTTCCAAATAACTTTCCTTATTTGTTGAATTTCCACACATTAATATTCCAGATATGAATTGCTGTAATTTTCTGGTCTGGCGAGCAACATTTGAGCCTGCTGACTGTGGTTGTAAGGCTTTTTCAATGTCACAGTAAGCCATAAAAACAGAATCAGACCGTTGTAATTCTTCAGATTAAGTCGTTTCATATTATGACATATTCCTTTTAATACCGAAATTGGAAAACTCTCAGCCTTTATCACCAGTAAGCCTTGTTTACGGCAGATATTTATCCACTTTTCTATCTCTCTATTTTTGTCTCCCTCCCTTTTGTTTATCTCTTACCCACCTTAATCTCTAAAAAACCCTTTTCCATTCCATATATAGACAATGACAATAAAACCTGATCTTAGTTTTTATCTGTATTTCAGCTGAAAACAGTTGGAAGCCATACAGCGATACTTGCAAACATAATCTCATAAACCTACATAAAATTCTATAAACCTAAACCATTCTCTGTGTTGCTTTTTAACAAGATGGCACTGCGATGTTATGCATCTGCAAATCTTGATCAGTAAAAAGCAGCTGTGTGTGCATCTCTCAGATCATACAATGACTCACGTGGAAGATGCTTTTATTTCAAGTGCCCTATGGTATTCCAAATGCACATTCTTGTGAGTTTGTACAACCCTCTGGTGCTATTTACAGTCTGACATGCTTATACCAGCGCTAGAGGTTACCATGCACATGAATAAAAGAGAAGATGAGAAGAGGTGGCCATAATAGAAAAAACATCAAAGCACAATTCCATTAGGAAACAACAGCCTACATTTGAGATTTGTTTTTACTGAGGCACTGCATCAGGGGACAACATAGTGCATAATGTAATTCAGATATTCAGACATGCTCAAATTGAAATTCACATGCTTAAAATGAAGCCAGCCAGTGCCTCTGTGCTCTGTAAACAAGCTTGACTGACCAGTTTTCTATTTTTTCCACTGGTCCCGGTGGTTTATTTCCAGGAAACACTCATGCTGACCAACAGGGTACCACAAAAGGACTGAGACTCTTGTTCCTTTTTGTTGTTTAGCTTTCATTAGACATTGTGCAACCTCAGATCAGCAGATTTCTTAATGATTTCTTTACAATTTGATATAAACAGATGGTATAGTTTATGTGTCATCAGTTGCGTGGCAGGATTTATTTCCACATTCTTTCTGTCTTTCTTTCTGAAGGACATTTCATACTAACAACAGCATTGTGGTAAAATATGTGGTTCTCCTAATTCTTTTCAAGTTAGAGCAGAAATGTCTAACATATTGGAGTAGATTAAAAAATGCCTGAACGCTCTGAGATAGTCTGTGGAGGAAAACTAGATGTAAGCCTGACCATTAGAACATGAACACCCTACATATATACATATCTAGCTATACTATTATATAAAGAAAGCAGGTTGAACCACAGTGACAGAGTACAAAAAGAAAACGTACAGTACTTCCAGTGACCACATGCCTGTGCTTTTGTCACTCTACATGTCCTTCAAATCACTTCTTTGACTTTTTTTTTTGCTTGTTCTTTTATTTTAAAGGCAAAGTACTGTGTGTTAGTTGGAACTCACCAGTGTGTTTTCAGTCTCTTTGACAAAGAAAGCCTCTCCATTTTCTCCCAGTTTCATGTGCAAACTCACTGGCTCTCCATTGATCTCTATATCAACCTGCAGGACAGAAGAAAATATCATGTACAATTCAACATTAACGTCTATTAAACTCCACTATTAGTAATTTTGACTTTTCCAGAGCAGTAATTTTGTAGTTTGGGCTTTTATTCTCATTTTTTATAATGCTTCTTTCCTTGTACGTGCAGTGTTTAAAGCTGTAGTTGTAATGATATTCATCCAAATATAGACACACAGAGGGATATGGTAATAATAATGTTTTGTTTAATGAAATATGTTGCCATGTTTTGCAGTCTATTATGACCCTGTATCATTCTCTCATTGGATCATTTTACCTTTGTGCCACTGCTCTTTTCAAAAGTACCTGAACACAAAAATGCATTCAACACAAGAAATAAAGGCAAGAAAAAGAGGCACAGCACAGAGGGAGGGAGATAATCTCACCAGTTTCTCACGGGACCGTAGCACACCCATCTTGCCGAAGCGGACGTGGAAAGGGGAGCACTGCAGAGAGCCATCGGGCTGTCGGACCACAATGACGTCTATACATCCAGACAGCGTTGCAGGGTTGAGCCCCCTGTACAGCTCCTTGACCTGCACGAACACCTGGCCCGCCAACTGACCCACATAGTTCATGGTCTGAAACTGGACACAGACCAGCAGAGAGAGAGAGAGAGAGAGAGAGAGAGAGAGAGAGAGAAAGGGAGACAAACTGTTTTCTTTCCTTGTGTCTACATAAGCGTGATTAAGCGCATGAGGAGGACAAATGACATTTAATTCACTTAATAGCTGTCAACTGGAGCTCTATTAGCTGTGGCCAAACTCCTGACAGATGAGATACTCCCTGCAACCACAGAACTGCTCTCTCATTCTGACACATTAAAATTGATCCTCTGATTCCAATTACACAAACGCAGGCCGACCTAAAATAAAGACTGACATAGTCTGGTCTCTATTTTTATGTTATGCTTGTGGGTGTGATCAATGTGCAGCTGTAGGGAGGTGAACACTTTTCTTTGTTTCTTCTGTGAAAAACAAAATAATGATATAATCAAATGCTTTTTTTTCTTCCATGTAATACAAGTACAGTTCATCAAGGATAAGATTAGTCATGTGGTGCTCGGCCAGACTCTCTGATCCCCATCCTCTAATGCTGGCTGTCTAGAATGCCAAACATGGCACGGAAGGGGGACATGGACAGGGAAATGTATTCACCAGGGTCAGAGATGGGAGGTGTTGATAGAAGAGGAGAGAGAGAGAGTGAAAGAGGCAAAAAGGAGAAGGTTTTTGTATTGTTTATAACTTTAGAGATATGCTGTTACGCTGCCTTTAACATGTAAACACAAAAAGACTGCTAAGGTCTGTCCTCCTCTGTGTTGGATTACATAAATGACCAACTCAACAACACTGATGATTTAACATGAGTGACCAAAGATGACCCGAGTTATACATTCGCAAATCAAATCCCCGGTATTGGCAAACTGACATCACTGATTATTTAACAACCAGAATATCCCTGGAGTTTTCTGAGCTTCAAGCAAAGGTATAAACATTTATACCATCCCAGCACATATAAAAAGAGGAAAGTTGAGAAGATGAAGCTGAAAATACAACGGGGAGAAAACGATTTAAGATGATGACAAAAGAAACATTCTGGTTCATAAAAGCTGACAAAGCACACACTTGTTAGTGATGACATTAACTATGGCTCTGTTCCATTTGGTTGTGTTTGCCAAGGCTCGAAACCAATACACACAAAGAGGATGCAAGCGTTTTTTGAAGACGCCAATTATACTTGTGTCTTTTCCTCCCTGACTAATCCAAATGTCTGCTGTGACAAAGGTGTGTAGTTAGGAGATGAAAAAATGAGATCTGTGAGAGGGAACATGCTGTTTTTCCTGCACTTTTAGTCTGAAATGTGTCTGACATTGTGAAAATGAAAACACACAATCTCAGACATGCACACACACACACTCATATCACTTTCTTGTCTGCATGATAAAGTGTTCCTAATAATCTCCACCTGCCACCTGCCTGCTTGTGCTGACTCAGATGCTGGCCCTTGATTTACCACAAGCAGACACACACACGAGCATGTTGTGTCTCCATGTGCTCAGGGGACATTATCATACAAACCACAACATGTATAAACCTATTTGTTACTTTCATATTAACTTTAAAACAAGATGTAATCCTCCAGTTTAGTCATTCCTGTTATGGGAAGTCCCCAAAGTGAATGTGTAAACAGATTTATGTCCCAATAATATATTAAAAAAGCATTGTCGCACATCACAGACCACAGATGCACAGACGTGTTGAAGCCTGCCTTAGGCGCAGATGGTTGTAATGTTTTGGCAAACTATGTAGGAACATTTAAAAAACAGTCATCAATTACTGAGCGTCATAGATTGGCGCGCTTCTGCTGTGATGACGAAGCAGACGCACAAAACAGGCCTGCTGCCACTACAGCTCCAAAACACACAACAGTGGTGTGTCGAAGTTATGTGTGCTCTGTGTTTGATTTACTAAAAACAATAGTGTTGAACAAAGCTTCCTCCTGATATTTTCATTTCCATCAGATCTTTATAAATGCCATGGAAGTGTTTGAGTTTATCTCTAATTTTCTATGACCCTATACTCTACCACCTGCAGTAGATGATGTTGTGTGTACACTAAACAAGTTATGAAGTGTCACCTTCTGAGGTGTTAAGTATCTGCATGGCTGAACACAACAGAGGTAAGTGAAACCATAGGTGTTGTTCTAATCTCTGTGTGACCTGTTGCTCAAGGACTCGGATGTGAACTGTTAGACAATAATTATATAATATTTGACCCCTTTGTGTGAG